>NC_091200.1:32246732-32402879 GCF_040958095.1 Procambarus clarkii
GTCGGCCAGTTATGCCCCTTATGTGTAGTGGAAGCGTGTTGAACAGTCTCGGGCCTCTGATGTTGATAGTTCTCTCTTGAACACTGTGAGGGGTCGGCCAGTTATGCCCCTTATGTGTAGTGGAAGCGTGTTGAACAGTCTCGGACCTCTGATGTTGATAGAGTTCTCTCTCAGAGTACCTGTTGCACCTCTGCTTTTCAACGGGGGTATTCTGCACATCCTGCCATGTCTTCTGGTCTCATGTGATGGTATTTCTGTGTGCAGGTTTGGGACCAGCCCCTCTAATATTTTCTACGTGTAAATTATTATATACCTCTCCCGCCTGCGCTCAAGGGAGTACAGTTTTAGGCTCTTTAGTCGGTCCCAATAGTTTAGATGTTTTACTGAGTGGATTCTAGCAGTAAAGGTTCTCTGCGCGCTCTCCAGGTCAGCAATTTCTCCAACATTGAAAGGGGCTGTCATTGTGCAGCAGTACTCCACTCTAGAGAGCACAAGCGTTTTGAAAAGTATCATCATCGGTATAGCATCTCTAGTGTGAAAAGCTCTTGTTATACAACCTAGCATTTTTCTTGCAGTTGTGACGGCTACTTTATTGTGTTTAAAGGTAAGGTCTTCCGACATGAGTACACCCAGATCCTTTACATTGCCTTTTCGTTCTATGTTATAATTTGCCTGAGTTTTGTACTTGGTTTCCGTTTTTATATTTTCATTTTTTCCATAGCGCATGAGCTGGAACTTATCTTCGTTAAACACCATATTATTTTCTGTAGCCCATAGAAAGACCTGATCTACATCTGATTGGAGGTTTGCCGTGTCCTCTATGTTGCCTACTCTCATGAAGATCCTAGTGTCATCTGCAAAGGATGATACAGTGCTATAGGTTGTGTTCTTGTGTTTCTCATCCTCATCCGATATGAGGATGAGAAAAAGTACTGGAGCAAGCACAGTACCCTGGGGGACTGAACTCTTCACGGTTGATGGGCTGGATTTTATTTTGTTGACTATTACACATTGGGTTCTGTTGGTCAGGAAATTGTAGATCCATCTGCCTATTTTTCCGGTAATTCCTTTTGAACGCATTTTATGTGCAATAACACCATGGTCACATTTATCAAAAGCTTTTGCGAAATCTGTGTAAATTACATCAGCGTTTTGTTTGTCTTCCATAGCATCTCATGCCATATCATAGTGGTCCAGCAACTGCGACAGGCAAGAGCGCCCTGTTCTGAAACCATGTTGTCCGGGGTTATGGAGATGCTGTGATTCCATGTATTTTGTGATCTTACTTCTTAGCACTCTCTCAAAAATTTTTGATGTGCGATGTTAGTGCTATCGGTCTGTAATTTTTTGCCTCTGCCTTATTTCCTCCTTTATGAAGTGGTGCTATCTCTGCTGTTTTTAGTATATCAGGAATAACGCCAGTATCTAGGCTTTGTCACCACAGAATGTGGAGGGCCTGCGATAGTGGCTTTTTACAGTTCTTTATGAATATGGAGTTCCAAGAATCCGGGCCTGGTGCAGAGTGCCTAGGCATACTGTTTATGGCTTCTTCAAAATCCAGTGGGGATAGGGTGACGTCTGATATATGATTTGATGTTGGTATCATATCCATGAAAAATTCATTTGGGTTATCAATCTCTCGCTGAAAACAGAGTCGTACTGCTTCCTCAGTAGCTCGCTCATTTCTTTGTTGTCATCGGTGAAAGTTCCATCTCCCTTTCGCAGGGGCCCGATACTAGATGTGATTTTTGATCTTGATTTTGCATAGGAGAAAAAATATTTCGGATTTCTCTCTATTTCACTGATGGCCTTTTGCTCTCTTTGCCTCTCCTGGGTTTTGTATGATTCTTGTAGCTTCCGTTCAATTGTTTCTATTTCTCTACCTAACCTTCTTCGCCGTTCTTGAGATAGGGTGCGACTCTCAAGTTGTTCCGCGATTCGTTTTCTTCGCCTATATAGGGAACGACGTTCCCGTTCCAATCTGCATCTCTTCCTCTTTTTTCTTAGAGGTATGCGGTTTGAACATATTTCTAGTGCTACTGAGCTTATTTTTTCCAGGTACTGGTTCAGGTTTGCATTTTCTAGCTGTTCTTCCCAGTTTATTTCTGCGAAGTCCTGGTTTATTTGCTCCCAGTTTATCTGTTTATTATTGAAGTTGAATTTGCTGAAATCTCCTCCACCGGGAATCTGGACTGGTTTTGAAGGTCTACTCCCCATGGTTGTCATAACTTCAATTAAGTTGTGATCTGAGTAATAGGTATTTGTAATCATTATGTTCCTGATCAATTCATCATTATTAGTGAAAATGAGGCCCAGCGTGTTCTCCTTCCTAGTTGGTTCTACTATTTGCTGGTTTAAGGCAAACCTGTCGCACATCCGTAGCAGGTCATTTGCATGTGCCTGTTCATTTAGGCTACTTCCTGGTATTCTTTCTGATATTACTGTATTAGCCAGGTGCTTCTATTTCAGGTGCCGTAGGTTGAAGTCCCCAAGCAGGATGATGTTCGGAGCTGGATTTGTGAGGTTTTCCAAGCAGTGTTCTATTTTCATTAGTTGGTCTTTAAACTGCTGAGGGTTTGCCTCCGGTGACTTATATACAAGGACAATAACTACATTTAAAATCTCTATTTTGATTATCAGCACTTCCACCATATCATTTGAGGTGTTTAGCAGCTCAGTACAGATGAGTGTGTCTTTGATGTAGAGGCTGACCCCACCCTGAAGCCGGTGTTTTCTATCACATCTGAAAAGATTGTACTCTGAGATCCATATTTCACTATCATGGTAGTCCTTTGTGTGGGTTTCTGTTAGGGCTGCAAACACTGCATTTGCCTCATGAAGGAGACCATCTATAAAGTGAACTTTGTTGGATTTGCGTGTTTTTATACCCTGGATGTTGGCAAATATAAATGATGTTATCGTGTTAGTGGAAGTGCTGGATGCCTTACTTGGTGTTAATATCTGAGGCTCTGGTAAGGAGGCCACTGTGTTTGTGTCCAGGGTGTGTCGTTTTGGAAGTGATTCGTCCAGTTTTGGTAGTAGGACGGGTGTTGTCGGGTGTAGTACCTGTGTGCTTGTTGATAATTTGAATTCCAGTCTTGTGGGTATCTCCCTTCCCCTCTGTAATCCTGTAGTGGTTCCATCTGACTGTTCCTCTCTCTTATATTTACTACTCTGTTTCTGCCTTCCTCTAAAAAATTTCCAGTAGTGTCATATTGGTCTTCCCGTCTATAACGCTCTGTACCTCTCACATGGAATTCCGGACACTGAAGATTGTAGCATTTTTTGTCCCTAATAGAAAATTGACATAATTTAGGGTGGAAGTATCTACACCCTGTTCCAAAACGGCATGTACCCCTCTCCAACATGTTCCTGCATTTTCGAGTATGCAGAAAATGGCATTTTGCTCCTAATTTTCCATATTTGCATATTCCTTTAGCGTAGAATTTCCAAATGTGTTCCGGTTTTGCGTTTTTCAAGGTATTTATATCTGTGACTGTCTTGTCTACCTCTTTATTGGAGCCATCTCCGTTTTTCGTCCCAATTCCTTCATCTATACACTCTGTCTCATTGTTGCTCTCATCGTTTATATTATCTGGCTCTGCAATATTACTGTTATTTTGTACCACAATAGTCTCCTCCTCCACACTACTGCTGCGGTTCTCTAAACTATATGTTCCTGAGTTTTGGTCGTTATCCAATGTTGACTTTTCCCAGTCCGCATATATCACTGGTAGCCTGTCTGTGAATGATAATCTCTGTGACTCGGGAATGTTTTTCATCAGTTTAGTTATGTTCTCTAACATTAATCTGTCATCTTTGCAAACCCAGTAAATTCCTTACCTTTGTATGCATCCTGGAGCTAATTCTGTACAGCCCAGGTGAAATCTTATGTTACAGATGCAGCACGTTACGCGTACATTACGTCTTCCCAGTACTCCCGAACACTCGCCACACCTCTCCATTTTCTGATGTATTGTATTGTATTTCAGATTCACTGTATGGATCACTTGTTGATGTCAGTCCTTTTAACTCTTTATAAAATTATATGTATATATATTTATATGTTTAATATTTATAATATTATATGTATACCGTATATTTGTAATATTATGTATGTTATTTTGTTCAAACTTTATGGCAGGTACTTAGCGTAGGATGTTGCTTACAGTAACGTGGTGGGTGAGTGTTTATGACTCACATGTTGCTTACAGTAACGTGGTGGGTGAGTGTTTATGACTCACATGTTGCTTACAGTAACGTGGTGGGTGAGTGTTTATGACTCACATGTTGCTTACAGTAACGTGGTGGGTGAGTGTTCATGATTCTTATGTTAGTTACAGTAAGGCAGTGGATGAGTGCTTATGGTTAGAATGTTATAGTAAAGCTAGATACAATGTGTTTTACAACTTCATCTGAGTAGTTAAACGTCATTGAAATTCTGATTATATTTGTAATTTTCTACTGAAGTACACATCAAATCAGCGCTTGCATGCTCATGTGTATGTCTAAATGACTGTGTTGGTGTGTGTGTGTGTGTGTGTGTGTGCTAATTATGCCTGGACCATACATATATAGACATCGTTGACGTTACTTCCACTTATTCAAACACATTCCAAAGTTCATGAACAGTAACAATTCAACAAATATTATTCATATCCTGTTTACTTATCTATAAACTTGGTAACTCACTAATCCAAAGAAGACTGGATTTCATTTTACTTATTAGATCCATGGTGTTTACACAAGATAAGATCAGTGTTTATGAAAGAGTAATCAGAAGCCGTCGTAGCCCAGCTGTGGGAGCGTCCTCCGCGGCCTCGTTGCACAGCTGTGGGAGCGTCCTCCGCGGCCTCGTAGCCCAGCTGTGGGAGCGTCCTCCGCGGCCTCGTAGCCCAGCTGTGGGAGCGTCCTCTGCGGCCTCGTTGCCCAGCTGTGGGAGCGTCCTCCGCGGCCTCGTAGCCCAGCTGTGGGAGCGTCCTCTCCGGCCTCGTAGCCCAGCTGTGGGAGCGTCCTCCGCGGCCTCGTAGCCCAGCTGTGGGAGCGTCCTCCGCGGCCTCGTAGCCCAGCTGTGGGAGCGTCCTCCGCGGCCTCGCAGTCCAGCTGTGGGAGCGTCCTCCGCGGCCTCGTAGCCCAGCTGTGGGAGCGTCCTCCGCGGCCTCGTAGCCCAGCTGTGGGAGCGTCCTCCGCGGCCTCGCAGTCCAGAGTTTCACACAGCTGCTAACAGCTTCTTTTACTGTTCACGTAATAAGTTTTTTTCTTGTATCATGTATTCTTAAAGGGGCATATTGACAAAATATGCAATAAATGAAAACTGGTTCGGTTTCAATCAAACTTTTTTGCTAGTTGCATATGAAATTGGCTTCATCTGGTCCGAGTCTCAGCATCGAAGCATAAATAGGAAAGGAGAAAAAATATATAATTATGTGTCAAAATTTTTCCAAAATGATAAAATATTAACATCAAACACAAGTGCCAACTGAAATCATGTCTATGACTCTCTGCTATCACAATAGCATATAATAATAATAATAATACAATTGTTTTATAAAATAAATGAGTTAAAAAAAATAGATTTTTTTCCTATTTTTTTCTTATTTGTTTATCAGGCGATTTGCATGAAACTTATACACCTGAATGCACGTAATCCTTTCTGTAAGGGTGCAAATTGTGGAAGAAATTGGTTGATGTCAACCTCAGCCACAGATGGCAGCACCTCTGACTTCATTTCATTATAACTTTTTAATCAAGTAACATAAATGTAACTACTTCTCTTTCATTTTTTATTAAATTTACATGAAACTTACACTTTAAATGTAGAGTTTATGTCTCTACAATCTGTAAGAAGCGTTTTTTCTAAGTTTATTTATTGATTTTATAAATAGTAAATAGACATGATATATATGCATATTTTTTTTTTTGTGGGGGGGGGGGGAAATTTGATTATTGATATTAGTCAAACTAAACATATTTTGGAAAATCCAGTAATACAAATTCTTTAGTATATGCTAATGAGATAGAACAGTGTCATAGAAATGATTTCATTTGACACTTGTGGTTGTAGTAAATTGTTGAAAATGTGTAATATGTGTTGAAAAAAAAATTCTCCGGTTCTGCATAAGCTGTGATATTGAAACTTAGAACAGTTGCAGCCCTTTTCACATGCAACTAGTCCAGAATTCCACCCATTATCGTAGTGAGGCTTCTTTTACTTTTCTCCTAATATAGTTTTTCATTTTTTTAATTCTTAAGATGTGAGTATTAATTTGGAAAGAATATAGTAAAATATCAAACAATATAAAGGGAGAGTTGGAGATCAAATCGATATGTATGTGTCTATGGAACATTAGTAAGTCTGGGACACTGTATTACCTGGATAATAGTCTTTTGGTCACCTAAACGTTTCTCACAACTTTGATGTAAATTATCTGTCCATGTGCACGTGTACCATCCTAGCAGTCTTCACCGTGTTAACAGAATAAAAAAAATCTGTTTCTAGCCTAAATTATTCCTGGTGCCCTCTCTTCGTCTCACCTACGTTGAGATCTTTGCATTTGTCAGTGTTAAAGGTAAGTGACCATCTGACCATCTAGATCTCCTTGTACTCTCCTTCAAACGTCATTGTTTGTAAATCTCAGCAATTATGCACAAACCGCAAGTATGAATACCTAAGACATTCTTCTGTTAGTTTGATGACATATATCACAATCTGAATTACCCCAAATGATCTCGCGGGGGTACACTACTTGCGTTTTTTTAATATTTGAATCTTTTGCCGCTGATTTTTCTTTCTGCATTATCTTCTGTTTTCAACCAATGATATGTTCTCTCCTCCACACTAACACTCCTTTAGTTATGAAATCCTGATCTTCAATTCTGGGATTGAGACCTTCTAAAAAGAAATGTGGTAAACGTTTGTTTCTTTTCAATGAAAATACAGGCAGCAAACCCTTCTTCCCTTATTTTTATCATTTTTATTTAAACATAACACTTATGAATTCCTATAACATTCTCTATCTTAAATAAATCCATGCTGGTGCTTAGAGAGAAATCTTTATTTGTTAAGCGTTCCAGAGACGTTTCCTTGCAAGCTTCTCTAGCGCCTAACTGAGAATGGTCGATAATGAAGCTGCTGTGTAGTTTAGTGGCTCCGGTGTCCTTTCTTTCTGGCACATTGACACTACATTGGCTGTCTTCCATTGATTTGGCAACTCCCTCTTTTTCAGTGATGAGTCGAAGGGTTAATTGTAGGATCAAGTCCGCAGCTACATCTTTCAGTCTCCACAAATACCATTTGTTGTTAGAAGTATAATGTTGGATGAGTGTTTATGACTCACATGTTGCTTACAGTAACGTGGTGGGTGAGTGTTTATGATTTACATGTTACCTTGAGGTTACCTTGAGGTGCTTCCGGGGCTTAGCGTCCCCGCGGCCCGGTCGTCGACCAGGCCTCCTGGTTGCCGGACTGATCAACCAGGCTGTTGGACGCGGCTGCTCGCAGCCTGACGTATGAGTCACAGCCTGGTTGATCAGGTATCCTTTGGAGGTGCTTATCCAGTTCTCTCTTGAACACTGTGAGGGGTCGGCCAGTTATGCCCCTTATGTGTAGTGGAAGCGTGTTGAACAGTCTCGGGCCTCTGATGTTGATAGTTCTCTCTTGAACACTGTGAGGGGTCGGCCAGTTATGCCCCTTATGTGTAGTGGAAGCGTGTTGAACAGTCTCGGACCTCTGATGTTGATAGAGTTCTCTCTCAGAGTACCTGTTGCACCTCTGCTTTTCAACGGGGGTATTCTGCACATCCTGCCATGTCTTCTGGTCTCATGTGATGTTATTTCTGTGTGCAGGTTTGGGACCAGCCCCTCTAATATTTTACGTGTAAATTATTATGTACCTCTCCCGCCTGCGATCAAGGGAGTACAGTTTTAGGCTCTTTAGTCGGTCCCAATAGTTTAGATGTTTTACTGAGTGGATTCTAGCAGTAAAGGATCTCTGCACGCTCTCCAGGTCAGCAATTTCTCCAACTTTGAAAGGGGCTGTCATTGTGCAGCAGTACTCCACTATAGAGAGCACAAGCGTTTTGAAAAGTATCATCATCGGTATAGCATCTCTAGTGTGAAAAGCTCTTGTTATCCAACCTAGCATTTTTCTTGCAGTTGTGACGGCTACTTTATTGTTCTTTACAGGTAAGGTCTTCCGACATGAGTACACCCAGATCCTTTACATTGCCTTTTCGTTCTATGTTATAATTTGCCTGAGTTTTGTACTTGGTTTCCGTTTTTATATTTTCATTTTTTCCATAGCGCATGAGCTGGAACTTATCTTCGTTAAACACCATATTATTTTCTGTAGCCCATAGAAAGACCTGATCTACATCTGATTGGAGGTTTGCCGTGTTCTCTATGTTGCCTACTCTCATGAAGATCCTAGTGTCATCTGCAAAGGATGATACAGTGCTATAGGTTGTGTTCTTGTGTTTCTCATCCTCATCCGATATGAGGATGAGAAAAAGTACTGGAGCAAGCACAGTACCCTGGGGGACTGAGCTCTTCACGGTTGATGGGCTGGATTTTATTGTGTTGACTATTACACATTGGGTTCTGTTGGTCAGGAAATTGTAGATCCATCTGCCTATTTTTCCGGTAATTCCTTTTGAACGCATTTTATGTGCAATAACACCATGGTCACATTTATCAAAAGCTTTTGCGAAATCTGTGTAAATTACATCAGCGTTTTGTTTGTCTTCCATAGCATCTCATGCCATATCATAGTGGTCCAGCAACTGCGACAGGCAAGAGCGCCCTGTTCTGAAACCATGTTGTCCGGGGTTATGGAGATGCTGTGATTCCATGTATTTTGTGATCTTACTTCTTAGCACTCTCTCAAAAATTTTTATGATGTGCGATGTTAGTGCTATCGGTCTGTAATTTTTTGCCTCTGCCTTATTTCCTCCTTTATGAAGTGGTGCTATCTCTGCTGTTTTTAGTATATCAGGAATAACGCCAGTATCTAGGCTTTGTCTCCACAGAATGTGGAGGGCCTGCGATAGTGGCTTTTTACAGTTCTTTATGAATATGGAGTTCCAAGAATCCGGGCCTGGTGCAGAGTGCCTAGGCATACTGTTTATGGCTTCTTCAAAATCCAGTGGGGATAGGGTGACGTCTGATATATGATTTGATGTTGGTATCATATCCATGAAAAATTCATTTGGGTTATCAATCTCTCGCTGAAAACAGAGTCGTACTGCTTCCTCAGTAGCTCGCTCATTTCTTTGTTTCATCGGTGAAAGTTCCATCTCCCTTTCGCAGGGGCCCGATACTAGATGTGGTTTTTGATCTTGATTTTGCATAGGAGAAAAAATATTTCGGATTTCTCTCTATTTCACTGATGGCCTTTTGCTCTCTTTGCCTCTCCTGGGTTTTGTATGATTCTTGTAGCTTCCGTTCAATTGTTTCTATTTCTCTACCTAACCTTCTTCGCCGTTCTTGAGATAGGGTGCGACTCTCAAGTTGTTCCGCGATTCGTTTTCTTCGCCTATATAGGGAACGACGTTCCCGTTCCAATCTGCATCTCTTCCTCTTTTTTCTTAGAGGTATGCGGTTTGAACATATTTCTAGTGCTACTGAGCTTATTTTTTCCAGGTACTGGTTCAGGTTTGCATTTTCTAGCTGTTCTTCCCAGTTTATTTCTGTGAAGTCCTGGTTTATTTGCTCCCAGTTTATCTGTTTATTATTGAAGTTGAATTTGCTGAAATCTCCTCCACCGGAATCTGGACTGGTTTTGAAGGTCTACTCCCCATGGTTGTCATAACTTCAATTAAGTTGTGATCTCAGTAATAGGTATTTGTAATCATTATGTTCCTGATCAATTCATCATTATTAGTGAAAATGAGGCCCAGCGTGTTCTCCTTCCTAGTTGGTTCTACTATTTGCTGGTTTAAGGCAAACCTGTCGCACATCCGTAGCAGGTCATTTGCATGTGCCTGTTCATTTAGGCTACTTCCTGGTATTCTTTCTGATATTACTGTATTAGCCAGGTGCTTCCATTTCAGGTGCCGTAGGTTGAAGTCCCCAAACAGGATGATGTTCGGAGCTGGATTTGTGAGGTTTTCCAAGCAGTGTTCTATTTTCATTAGTTGGTCTTTAAACTGCTGAGGGTTTGCCTCCGGTGACTTATATACAAGGACAATAACTACATTTAAAATCTCTATTTTGATTATCAGCACTTCCACCATATCATTTGAGGTGTTTAGCAGCTCAGTACAGATGAGTGTGTCTTTGATGTAGAGGCTGACCCCACCCTGAAGCCGGTGTTTCCTATCACATCTGAAAAGATTGTACTCTGAGATCCATATTTCACCATCATGGTAGTCCTTTGTGTGGGTTTCTGTTAGGGCTGCAAACACTGCATTTGCCTCATGAAGGAGACCATCTATAAAGTGAACTTTGTTGGATTTGCGTGTTTTTATACCCTGGATGTTGGCAAATATAAATGATGTTATCGTGTTAGTGGAAGTGCTGGAAGCCTTACTTGGTGTTAATATCTGAGGCTCTGGTAAGGAGGCCACTGTGTTTGTGTCCAGGGTGTGTCGTTTTGGAAGTGATTCGTCCAGTTTTGGTAGTAGGACGGGTGTTGTCTGGTGTAGTACCTGTGTGCTTGTTGATAATTTGAATTCCAGTCTTGTGGGTATCTCCGTTCCCCTCTGTAATCCTGTAGTGGTTCCATCTGACTGTTCCTCTCTCTTATATTTACTACTCTGTTTCTGCCTTCCTCTAAAAAATTTCCAGTAGTGTCATATTGGTCTTCCCGTCTATAACGCTCTGTACCTCTCACATGGAATTCCGGACACTGAAGATTGTAGCATTTTTTGTCCCTAATAGAAAATTGACATAATTTAGGGTGGAAGTATCTACACCCTGTTCCAAAACGGCATGTACCCCTCTCCAACATGTTCCTGCATTTTCGAGTATGCAGAAAATGGCATTTTGCTCCTAATTTTCCATATTTGCATATTCCTTTAGCGTAGAATTTCCAAATGTGTTCCGGTTTTGCGTTTTTCAAGGTATTTATATCTGTGACTGTCTTGTCTACCTCTTTATTGGAGCCATCTCCGTTTTTCGTCCCAATTCTTTCATCTATACACTCTGTCTCATTGTTGCTCTCATCGTTTATATTATCTGGCTCTGCAATATTACTGTTATTTGTACCACAATAGTCTCCTCCTCCACACTACTGCTGCGGTTCTCTAAACTATATGTTCCTGAGTTTTGGTCGTTATCCAATGTTGACTTTTCCCAGTCCGCATATATCACTGGTAGCCTGTCTGTGAATGATAATCTCTGTGACTCGGGAATGTTTTCATCAGTTTAGTTATGTTCTCTAACATTAATCTGTCATCTTTGCAAACCCAGTAAATTCCTTACCTTTGTATGCATCCTGGAGCTAATTCTGTACAGCCCAGGTGAAATCTTATGTTACAGATGCAGCACGTTACGCGTACATTACGTCTTCCCAGTACTCCCGAACACTCGCCACACCTCTCCATTTTCTGATGTATTGTATTGTATTTCAGATTCACTGTATGGATCACTTGTTGATGTCAGTCCTTTTAACTCTTTATAAAATTATATGTATATATATTTATATGTTTAATATTTATAATATTATATGTATACCGTATATTTGTAATATTATGTATGTTATTTTGTTCAAACTTTATGGCAGGTACTTAGCGTAGGATGTTGCTTACAGTAACGTGGTGGGTGAGTGTTTATGACTCACATGTTGCTTACAGTAACGTGGTGGGTGAGTGTTTATGACTCACATGTTCTTACAGTAACGTGTGCTTGTAACGTGGTGGGTGAGGTTATGACTCACATGTTGCTTACAGTAACGTGGTGGGTGAGTGTTCAGATGTCATGATTCTTATGTTAGTTACAGTAAGGCAGTGGATGAGTGCTTATGGTTAGAATGTTATAGTAAAGCTAGATACAATGTGTTTTACAACTTCATCTGAGTAGTTAAACGTCATTGAAATTCTGATTATATTTGTAATTTTCTACTGAAGTACACATCAAATCAGCGCTTGCATGCTCATGTGTATGTCTAAATGACTGTGTTGGTGTGTGTGTGTGTGTGTGTGTGTGCTAATTATGCCTGGACCATACATATATAGACATCGTTGACGTTACTTCCACTTATTCAAACACATTCCAAAGTTCATGAACAGTAACAATTCAACAAATATTATTCATATCCTGTTTACTTATCTATAAACTTGGTAACTCACTAATCCAAAGAAGACTGGATTTCATTTTACTTATTAGATCCATGGTGTTTACACAAGATAAGATCAGTGTTTATGAAAGAGTAATCAGAAGCCGTCGTAGCCCAGCTGTGGGAGCGTCCTCCGCGGCCTCGTTGCACAGCTGTGGGAGCGTCCTCCGCGGCCTCGTAGCCCAGCTGTGGGAGCGTCCTCCGCGGCCTCGTAGCCCAGCTGTGGGAGCGTCCTCTGCGGCCTCGTTGCCCAGCTGTGGGAGCGTCCTCCGCGGCCTCGTAGCCCAGCTGTGGGAGCGTCCTCTCCGGCCTCGTAGCCCAGCTGTGGGAGCGTCCTCCGCGGCCTCGTAGCCCAGCTGTGGGAGCGTCCTCCGCGGCCTCGTAGCCCAGCTGTGGGAGCGTCCTCCGCGGCCTCGCAGTCCAGCTGTGGGAGCGTCCTCCGCGGCCTCGTAGCCCAGCTGTGGGAGCGTCCTCCGCGGCCTCGTAGCCCAGCTGTGGGAGCGTCCTCCGCGGCCTCGCAGTCCAGAGTTTCACACAGCTGCTAACAGCTTCTTTTACTGTTCACGTAATAAGTTTTTTTCTTGTATCATGTATTCTTAAAGGGGCATATTGACAAAATATGCAATAAATGAAAACTGGTTCGGTTTCAATCAAACTTTTTTGCTAGTTGCATATGAAATTGGCTTCATCTGGTCCGAGTCTCAGCATCGAAGCATAAATAGGAAAGGAGAAAAAATATATAATTATGTGTCAAAATTTTTCCAAAATGATAAAATATTAACATCAAACACAAGTGCCAACTGAAATCATGTCTATGACTCTCTGCTATCACAATAGCATATAATAATAATAATAATACAATTGTTTTATAAAATAAATGAGTTAAAAAAAATAGATTTTTTTCCTATTTTTTTCTTATTTGTTTATCAGGCGATTTGCATGAAACTTATACACCTGAATGCACGTAATCCTTTCTGTAAGGGTGCAAATTGTGGAAGAAATTGGTTGATGTCAACCTCAGCCACAGATGGCAGCACCTCTGACTTCATTTCATTATAACTTTTTAATCAAGTAACATAAATGTAACTACTTCTCTTTCATTTTTTATTAAATTTACATGAAACTTACACTTTAAATGTAGAGTTTATGTCTCTACAATCTGTAAGAAGCGTTTTTTCTAAGTTTATTTATTGATTTTATAAATAGTAAATAGACATGATATATGTGCATATTTTTTTTTTTGTGGGGGGGGGAGGAAATTTGATTATTGATATTAGTCAAACTAAACATATTTTGGAAAATCCAGTAATACAAATTCTTTAGTATATGCTAATGAGATAGAACAGTGTCATAGAAATGATTTCATTTGACACTTGTGGTTGTAGTAAATTGTTGAAAATGTGTAATATGTGTTGAAAAAAAAATTCTCCGGTTCTGCATAAGCTGTGATATTGAAACTTAGAACAGTTGCAGCCCTTTTCACATGCAACTAGTCCAGAATTCCACCCATTATCGTAGTGAGGCTTCTTTTACTTTTCTCCTAATATAGTTTTTCATTTTTTTAATTCTTAAGATGTGAGTATTAATTTGGAAAGAATATAGTAAAATATCAAACAATATAAAGGGAGAGTTGGAGATCAAATCGATATGTATGTGTCTATGGAACATTAGTAAGTCTGGGACACTGTATTACCTGGATAATAGTCTTTTGGTCACCTAAACGTTTCTCACAACTTTGATGTAAATTATCTGTCCATGTGCACGTGTACCATCCTAGCAGTCTTCACCGTGTTAACAGAATAAAAAAAATCTGTTTCTAGCCTAAATTATTCCTGGTGCCCTCTCTTCGTCTCACCTACGTTGAGATCTTTGCATTTGTCAGTGTTAAAGGTAAGTGACCATCTGACCATCTAGATCTCCTTGTACTCTCCTTCAAACGTCATTGTTTGTAAATCTCAGCAATTATGCACAAACCGCAAGTATGAATACCTAAGACATTCTTCTGTTAGTTTGATGACATATATCACAATCTGAATTACCCCAAATGATCTCGCGGGGGTACACTACTTGCGTTTTTTTAATATTTGAATCTTTTGCCGCTGATTTTTCTTTCTGCATTATCTTCTGTTTTCAACCAATGATATGTTCTCTCCTCCACACTAACACTCCTTTAGTTATGAAATCCTGATCTTCAATTCTGGGATTGAGACCTTCTAAAAAGAAATGTGGTAAACGTTTGTTTCTTTTCAATGAAAATACAGGCAGCAAACCCTTCTTCCCTTATTTTTATCATTTTTATTTAAACATAACACTTATGAATTCCTATAACATTCTCTATCTTAAATAAATCCATGCTGGTGCTTAGAGAGAAATCTTTATTTGTTAAGCGTTCCAGAGACGTTTCCTTGCAAGCTTCTCTAGCGCCTAACTGAGAATGGTCGATAATGAAGCTGCTGTGTAGTTTAGTGGCTCCGGTGTCCTTTCTTTCTGGCACATTGACACTACATTGGCTGTCTTCCATTGATTTGGCAACTCCCTCTTTTTCAGTGATGAGTCGAAGGGTTAATTGTAGGATCAAGTCCGCAGCTACATCTTTCAGTCTCCACAAATACCATTTGTTGTTAGAAGTATAATGTTGGATGAGTGTTTATGACTCACATGTTGCTTACAGTAACGTGGTGGGTGAGTGTTTATGATTTACATGTTACCTTGAGGTTACCTTGAGGTGCTTCCGGGGCTTAGCGTCCCCGCGGCCCGGTCGTCGACCAGGCCTCCTGGTTGCCGGACTGATCAACCAGGCTGTTGGACGCGGCTGCTCGCAGCCTGACGTATGAGTCACAGCCTGGTTGATCAGGTATCCTTTGGAGGTGCTTATCCAGTTCTCTCTTGAACACTGTGAGGGGTCGGCCAGTTATGCCCCTTATGTGTAGTGGAAGCGTGTTGAACAGTCTCGGGCCTCTGATGTTGATAGTTCTCTCTTGAACACTGTGAGGGGTCGGCCAGTTATGCCCCTTATGTGTAGTGGAAGCGTGTTGAACAGTCTCGGACCTCTGATGTTGATAGAGTTCTCTCTCAGAGTACCTGTTGCACCTCTGCTTTTCAACGGGGGTATTCTGCACATCCTGCCATGTCTTCTGGTCTCATGTGATGTTATTTCTGTGTGCAGGTTTGGGACCAGCCCCTCTAATATTTTCTACGTGTAAATTATTATGTACCTCTCCCGCCTGCGATCAAGGGAGTACAGTTTTAGGCTCTTTAGTCGGTCCCAATAGTTTAGATGTTTTACTGAGTGGATTCTAGCAGTAAAGGATCTCTGCACGCTCTCCAGGTCAGCAATTTCTCCAACTTTGAAAGGGGCTGTCATTGTGCAGCAGTACTCCACTATAGAGAGCACAAGCGTTTTGAAAAGTATCATCATCGGTATAGCATCTCTAGTGTGAAAAGCTCTTGTTATCCAACCTAGCATTTTTCTTGCAGTTGTGACGGCTACTTTATTGTTCTTTACAGGTAAGGTCTTCCGACATGAGTACACCCAGATCCTTTACATTGCCTTTTCGTTCTATGTTATAATTTGCCTGAGTTTTGTACTTGGTTTCCGTTTTTATATTTTCATTTTTTCCATAGCGCATGAGCTGGAACTTATCTTCGTTAAACACCATATTATTTTCTGTAGCCCATAGAAAGACCTGATCTACATCTGATTGGAGGTTTGCCGTGTTCTCTATGTTGCCTACTCTCATGAAGATCCTAGTGTCATCTGCAAAGGATGATACAGTGCTATAGGTTGTGTTCTTGTGTTTCTCATCCTCATCCGATATGAGGATGAGAAAAAGTACTGGAGCAAGCACAGTACCCTGGGGGACTGAGCTCTTCACGGTTGATGGGCTGGATTTTATTGTGTTGACTATTACACATTGGGTTCTGTTGGTCAGGAAATTGTAGATCCATCTGCCTATTTTTCCGGTAATTCCTTTTGAACGCATTTTATGTGCAATAACACCATGGTCACATTTATCAAAAGCTTTTGCGAAATCTGTGTAAATTACATCAGCGTTTTGTTTGTCTTCCATAGCATCTCATGCCATATCATAGTGGTCCAGCAACTGCGACAGGCAAGAGCGCCCTGTTCTGAAACCATGTTGTCCGGGGTTATGGAGATGCTGTGATTCCATGTATTTTGTGATCTTACTTCTTAGCACTCTCTCAAAAATTTTTATGATGTGCGATGTTAGTGCTATCGGTCTGTAATTTTTTGCCTCTGCCTTATTTCCTCCTTTATGAAGTGGTGCTATCTCTGCTGTTTTTAGTATATCAGGAATAACGCCAGTATCTAGGCTTTGTCTCCACAGAATGTGGAGGGCCTGCGATAGTGGCTTTTTACAGTTCTTTATGAATATGGAGTTCCAAGAATCCGGGCCTGGTGCAGAGTGCCTAGGCATACTGTTTATGGCTTCTTCAAAATCCAGTGGGGATAGGGTGACGTCTGATATATGATTTGATGTTGGTATCATATCCATGAAAAATTCATTTGGGTTATCAATCTCTCGCTGAAAACAGAGTCGTACTGCTTCCTCAGTAGCTCGCTCATTTCTTTGTTGTCATCGGTGAAAGTTCCATCTCCCTTTCGCAGGGGCCCGATACTAGATGTGGTTTTTGATCTTGATTTTGCATAGGAGAAAAAATATTTCGGATTTCTCTCTATTTCACTGATGGCCTTTTGCTCTCTTTGCCTCTCCTGGGTTTTGTATGATTCTTGTAGCTTCCGTTCAATTGTTTCTATTTCTCTACCTAACCTTCTTCGCCGTTCTTGAGATAGGGTGCGACTCTCAAGTTGTTCCGCGATTCGTTTTCTTCGCCTATATAGGGAACGACGTTCCCGTTCCAATCTGCATCTCTTCCTCTTTTTTCTTAGAGGTATGCGGTTTGAACATATTTCTAGTGCTACTGAGCTTATTTTTTCCAGGTACTGGTTCAGGTTTGCATTTTCTAGCTGTTCTTCCCAGTTTATTTCTGTGAAGTCCTGGTTTATTTGCTCCCAGTTTATCTGTTTATTATTGAAGTTGAATTTGCTGAAATCTCCTCCACCGGGAATCTGGACTGGTTTTGAAGGTCTACTCCCCATGGTTGTCATAACTTCAATTAAGTTGTGATCTCAGTAATAGGTATTTGTAATCATTATGTTCCTGATCAATTCATCATTATTAGTGAAAATGAGGCCCAGCGTGTTCTCCTTCCTAGTTGGTTCTACTATTTGCTGGTTTAAGGCAAACCTGTCGCACATCCGTAGCAGGTCATTTGCATGTGCCTGTTCATTTAGGCTACTTCCTGGTATTCTTTCTGATATTACTGTATTAGCCAGGTGCTTCCATTTCAGGTGCCGTAGGTTGAAGTCCCCAAACAGGATGATGTTCGGAGCTGGATTTGTGAGGTTTTCCAAGCAGTGTTCTATTTTCATTAGTTGGTCTTTAAACTGCTGAGGGTTTGCCTCCGGTGACTTATATACAAGGACAATAACTACATTTAAAATCTCTATTTTGATTATCAGCACTTCCACCATATCATTTGAGGTGTTTAGCAGCTCAGTACAGATGAGTGTGTCTTTGATGTAGAGGCTGACCCCACCCTGAAGCCGGTGTTTCCTATCACATCTGAAAAGATTGTACTCTGAGATCCATATTTCACCATCATGGTAGTCCTTTGTGTGGGTTTCTGTTAGGGCTGCAAACACTGCATTTGCCTCATGAAGGAGACCATCTATAAAGTGAACTTTGTTGGATTTGCGTGTTTTTATACCCTGGATGTTGGCAAATATAAATGATGTTATCGTGTTAGTGGAAGTGCTGGAAGCCTTACTTGGTGTTAATATCTGAGGCTCTGGTAAGGAGGCCACTGTGTTTGTGTCCAGGGTGTGTCGTTTTGGAAGTGATTCGTCCAGTTTTGGTAGTAGGACGGGTGTTGTCTGGTGTAGTACCTGTGTGCTTGTTGATAATTTGAATTCCAGTCTTGTGGGTATCTCCGTTCCCCTCTGTAATCCTGTAGTGGTTCCATCTGACTGTTCCTCTCTCTTATATTTACTACTCTGTTTCTGCCTTCCTCTAAAAAATTTCCAGTAGTGTCATATTGGTCTTCCCGTCTATAACGCTCTGTACCTCTCACATGGAATTCCGGACACTGAAGATTGTAGCATTTTTTGTCCCTAATAGAAAATTGACATAATTTAGGGTGGAAGTATCTACACCCTGTTCCAAAACGGCATGTACCCCTCTCCAACATGTTCCTGCATTTTCGAGTATGCAGAAAATGGCATTTTGCTCCTAATTTTCCATATTTGCATATTCCTTTAGCGTAGAATTTCCAAATGTGTTCCGGTTTTGCGTTTTTCAAGGTATTTATATCTGTGACTGTCTTGTCTACCTCTTTATTGGAGCCATCTCCGTTTTTCGTCCCAATTCTTTCATCTATACACTCTGTCTTTATTGTTGCTCTCATCGTTTATATTATCTGGCTCTGCAATATTACTGTTATTTTGTACCACAATAGTCTCCTCCTCCACACTACTGCTGCGGTTCTCTAAACTATCTGTTCCTGAGTTTTGGTCGTTATCCAATGTTGACTTTTCCCAGTCCGCATATATCACTGGTAGCCTGTCTGTGAATGATAATCTCTGTGACTCGGGAATGTTTTTCATCAGTTTAGTTATGTTCTCTAACATTAATCTGTCATCTTTGCAAACCCAGTAAATTCCTTACCTTTTTATGCATCCTGGAGCTAATTCTGTACAGCCCAGGTGAAATCTTATGTTACAGATGCAGCACGTTACGCCTACATTACGTCTTCCCAGTACTCCCGAACACTCGCCACACCTCTCCATTTTCTGATGTATTGTATTGTATTTCAGATTCACTGTATGGATCACTTATTGATGTCAGTCCTTTTAACTCTTTATAAAATTATATGTATATATATTTATATGTTTAATATTTATAATATTATATGTATACCGTATATTTGTAATATTATGTATGTTATTTTGTTCAAACTTTATGGCAGGTACTTAGCGTAGGATGTTGCTTACAGTAACGTGGTGGGTGAGTGTTTATGACTCACATGTTGCTTACAGTAACGTGGTGGGTGAGTGTTTATGACTCACATGTTACTTACAGTAACGTGGTGGGTGAGTGTTTATGACTCACATGTTACAGTAAGTGGGTGAGTGTTTTTTGTTGCTTACAGTAACGTGGTGGGTGAGTGTTTATGACTCACATGTTGCTTACAGTAACGTGGTGGGTGAGTGTTATGACTCACATGTTGCTTACAGTAACGTGGGGGTGAGTGTTCATGATTCTTATGTTAGTTACAGTAAGGCAGTGGATGAGTGCTTATGGTTAGAATGTTATAGTAAAGCTAGATACAATGTGTTTTACAACTTCATCTGAGTAGTTAAACCTTATTGAAATTCTGATTATATTTGTAATTTTCTACTGAAGTACACATCAAATCAGCGCTTGCATGCTCATGTGTATGTCTAAATGACTGTGTTGGTGTGTGTGTGTGTGTGTGTGTGTGCTAATTATGCCTGGACCATACATATATAGACATCGTTGACGTTACTTCCACTTATTCAAACACATTCCAAAGTTCATGAACAGTAACAATTCAACAAATATTATTCATATCCTGTTTACTTATCTATAAACTTGGTAACTCACTAATCCAAAGAAGACTGGATTTCATTTTACTTATTAGATCCATGGTGTTTACACAAGATAAGATCAGTGTTTATGAAAGAGTAATCAGAAGCCGTCGTAGCTCAGCTGTGGGAGCGTCCTCCGCGGCCTCGTAGCCCAGCTGTGGGAGCGTCCTCCGCGGCCTCGTAGCCCAGCTGTGGAGCGTCCTCCGCGGCCTCGTAGCCCAGCTGTGGGAGCGTCCTCCGCGGCCCCGTAGCCCAGCTGTGGGAGCGTCCTCCGCGGCCTCGTAGCCCAGCTGTGGGAGCGTCTTCCGCAGCCTCGTAGCCCAGCTGTGGGAGCGTCCTCCGCGGCCTCGCAGTCCAGCTGTGGGAGCGTCCTCCGCGGCCTCGTAGCCCAACTGTGGGAGCGTCCTCCGCGACCTCGTAGCCCAACTGTGGGAGCGTCCTCCGCGACCTCGTAGCCCAGCTGTGGGAGCGGTCCTCCGCGGCCTCGCAGTCCAGCTGTGGGAGCGTCCTCCGCGGCCTCGCAGTCCAGCTGTGGGAGCGTCCTCCGTGACCTCGTAGCCCAGCTGTGGGAGCGTCCTCCGCGGCCTCGCAGTCCAGCTGTGGGAGCGTCCTCCGCGGCCTCGTAGCCCAACTGTGGGAGCGTCCTCCGCGGCCTCACAAGCCAGAGTTCCACCCACAAACTGCTATCGTCTTCTTTTATTGTTCATGTTATAAATGTTTTTTCTTGTTCCCTTTATTATTAAGATGCGAATACTAATTTGAAGTAATCTAGTAAATTATCCCTTTTTTTAATACAATCTGTAGAGAAAATTGGAGATCAAATCGATATGGTTGTGACTTATTTTTATTAATATCGTTATTAATTAAAATTAATTGCAATTTAGCCTAATTTTAAGAATATAATTAAGACTTATTAGAATGAGGATAATGCTGGCATTCACTGTCACACAGGACAGAGGATCACACACAAGACTGAACAAGGTCTGAACTGTAGACTGAAGCGCATATATATCATAGTTACCATCACTGTTTCAATGTACTAATATGTAAAAACAAGTTTCTGATCAGGGGAAGGAAGACACCAACAGTATGGGGGCTTATTTATTACGTAGTAGAAGTACAAGTAGAATAATTTCTGCAGAAGTAAATCTGGCGTCTATAAGTAAGTCAATTGTATAACGTAGCCATGGCTAACTCAAAGTACACCGAATCAACTTAAATTGTACACCCGTAGTAAATTATAAGTAATCTTATAGCCTAGTAACAAAATCTGCAGAAACCTAATGGCCTATTGTCTAGAATTAGAAGTAAGGCGAATGTCACGTGAATCTAACTCTAAGTATAACAGTCAGGACACCATGAGTAAATATAAGTGAACAACATAACATAATGGTAAAACCCTAGCTGGAAATACGGAAATTAATCAGGTGGCAGAAAATTACATAAAGACTGGAAAAGCCTGATATGAATTTGGAGAAGAAAATAACCCCAGGCCATAGGCCATGCCGCCAAGGAATAAAGAGAAAGAATTTCCTGACTTAAGGTAGGGCTTACTAGTAGAATGGCTGTAAAGTCAAAGTAGTAGCTGCGGACAGCGAACACTTGGGGACCGACGCTGCACCCCCACTCCGCAGGCTAGCAGCCGGACACCCCTCCCCCTTCCCCGAAGGGCGAGTGCCCGCTGGCCGCGAGGGAAAACCTCAGGGTGGCAGAGCAACTTCGGCTACCCGACTAGGAAGTAAAACGTCACTCTTCCACCTGCTGACCGTCATTAGCGCCGTTCGGCAAGCCCGTCTAGAGACGACTGAGGGCCCCGTCAAGTCCAATGAGTGAGGGGCTTAACCAGTTGGAGTCAAGCCTAGCTCTTCGAACCCCTAACTTGTGGGTGGCGACGGGGGCGCTGCTCCTGGGAGGGTTCGTCGCGGGCCGTGCTGGAGGACATGGGCTGTAGGCAGGGTGCCTCCTTTGGCAGCGCAGGCAGTAGTGCTTGAATGAACATGAGGTGAAAGTGCGGCTGGGTCCCCCCAAGTGGTAGGCGAAGCAGTAGCCCGGGGGGAGCCCTGCTGCCCGGGTGCTAGAGAGAGTAAGGGCTGCCGGTCGCCCGCCCCCTGCCACGTCGGCTGAGCAGTGGCCTGGGCGAGGCTTTGCACCAAGCGAAATTCCAAGTCCAGCCTGTAATCCAACCATGAACAGCCCGACCTCTCCCTGTCCCACCTGAAGGCCTTGTCGTACCACATCCAGTCGCCTTTGAGGGTCGTCTCATGGTCTTCACGTAACGTGCATAGGTGAACAGCGCCTGAGCCTCCACTGGGTGCTTCTCGACGTAGATAGTGGCGTAAATGTCGAGGTCATGCGCCCACTGGTCCGGCATCAGGGGCGGCTGCTTCTTACCAGCTGCCTGGGCGTCAGGGTTTGGCGCAGAGTGGGTCTTGAAAGATCCTGGTTCCCGTTTCATAGGCAAGCAATTGCCTGAGGTCCCACATACTTGTTTGCCCAGACCCTCTCCCGAAGGGCCTGTGGGACGTGCACGGCCAAGAGTGGGATGCTGGAGCCCGGGGTCGCCCGGAGTAGCCCCGGCCAGGGGCTAGTAAGGGGTGGGGGGCGCTCCGCGGGGGACTCATCGTAAAAGGACAGACTGGAGGAGCTCTCACGTCGCCTCGACGTATGCTCCCTGGCCCTGGACCTAGATTCAGGAAGCTCTGTGTATTTCTTCGTAAGTGGGTTTGCTACGAAGGTTCCTAAGTGCGCCCTAAGAAGATGCTTAGGTGCGATTCAATAAGGTATACTTAGGAAGAAAATTGTTGGTTCACCTGCGTGCCGATAGAGGTCACTACTGTGTTTCGTTTGGCCAATCAGAGAGCAGCAACATTCTTCATATTGAAGATTTAGCGCTGGCTTATCGGAGCTCTACTGCCTCCTATTTACGTCGAATTTTCTTATAAAATTAGTATATTCGAAGTAAAACAATGTTTTTTCAACTTCTACAGCCAGCACGACATTGTAGTAAACAAATATGTTACATTTGTTGTTTACCTACGTAATTCTAAGAGATACTGTGTAGCTGTCCTTGTTGCTCGGAAGATGCGCTGACAATTATTGTATATATTTACTGAATTTACCCAAGGACCACTAACTATCTAGTGACCTCGAAGAGGACAGAAAGCCGGCGGCTTGTTAAAGGGCCTGCCAATTGTCTTAATGATATTTTTTAGCTGGAATTTGGCATTTACGGCTTCAGTGGGTAGGCGGTTCCATGGGTTTATAGCCCTCTTGGTGGAAAAAAACATCTGTTTTCAGTCCTACTTGAGAGAACATACTCTCCAACACTATATCTGTGATTGTCCTGTTATCAGTGACTTCATACCAAATGGTATGAGGTATTTGAGCTCTGTAATTACTTCATACACTCAGGAATATTGGAAGATATTCTTGTGCTGCACCCAGATTTTGCCAGTGGAGGCTAATAGATCAGCATTAAGTATTTTGTTCTCTCCTAATTCCAAGTATGACTGGCCATCCTGTGAGGTGAGGATGTTGGGTGAGCTTGTAGCTGGTTTTGATCTACACTGTGTGGTCCTTTATACAGAATAGGGAAGCAGCACATTGCTGTGTATACCTAAACATGTTTAAAAATACATTGTTTGAGAGGAGTTTTGTAGAAACTGGTAAGAGTAATTATAATATAATGTTTCCATGATTCAGTGCTTACCTCTTGTGAAAATTGCTTAGAGTTGTTTAGTCAGAGTTGATTTGTTTTTTGTATTGAGGCTGGTATTTTCTAAATTGATTCCATGTACAGTATGTCTAACCATCCTGTGAGATGGGAGTATTAGATAAAACTTATAGCTAGTTTTTTATCTACACTGTGTAATATTCCATATAGAATAGGGTAGCAGCACATTGCTGTGTATACCTAATCTTCTTAATAAAAAAAAATCAGTAATAAAGATTTTAAATTATAGTTTGTATTATTACAAATACAGTACTGTATTATCCTTATTAAATCATGTTGACCATGGATCATTAAGATCTCATGTTGATATGTAATACAAGTCATATTTCTTTTGAACTGCTAATCCATGCTAATCATTCATTAAATTGTGCATTATGTCTCAATTTTTCACTTCCTTGGATATACTGTACAGTACAAAAAGATAGGATAAAAATAAACCAGTAATATTTCTTTCATTATATTTTTCATTTAAATAACTGCATCAATATTTTTACAGATGACAGGATTTGTTTTCCCATTCAGGTGCCTTATTTGTTAAACAAAATTTGGTTTATTGTTACACACAATGGTGCTACATGGGGGTCTGTGCATGGGGGTCTACCACTGCAAACCACCTTAAGCCCATCATCACACAGCAAAAATCTGCTATCAGAATAATAACTAACTCTGCTTTCAGACAACACTCAGCTCCCTTGTTTAAATCTCTAAACTTGCTAAATATTAACTCCCTCCACACATTCTCTTGTGTCAACTACATTTACAAAACCCTGTTCTTAAATGCAAACCATGCTCTGAAACTCTCCCTGGACAGATGTAATAGGACCCATTATCACCACACCAGAAATAAATATCTCTTTGATATCCCCAGGGTCAAACTTAATCTGTGTAAACACTCTATGCAAATTAAGGGGACCTAGTCTATGGAACTCACTCCCTAGTGAATTGAAAAACTGTAAAACTTTTGCCTTATTTAAAAGCAAAACCAAAAAGTACCTAACTTCATTTATTTAGTTTCCTACACTGAGCTTTAAATTTGCTCTGTACCTAGTGGTACCCAATCTCCTAATTTTTATGTAATATCAAACAACCTTATCATTGTGTTCATTGCTGTCTTCTTTTATGTGCTAGCCATATGCTGTATTGTGACTACCAATTTTTATCAACTACCATTCAAGCTGTCATTGCAATCAATCTCATATTGTTTCTGCTGTATTGTGCCTACCAATTTGTTGTCAACTACCATTTTAAGCTGTCATTGCAATCAATCATAGCTACCTATGTGCTTTAATATACTGTACCTATAATTTTCTCTCATCTTTTTTTTTTTTTTTTCATTCCATGTAATCTGTTATCATTTTTTTGTCTATAAATTTTGCAAGTATTTACCTCCTTAAAAATTTTCTTAGATTAAGGACCTGCCCGAAACGCTGCGCGTGCTAGTGGCTTTACAAGACTGTAATTACCATAATTGTATCCTCACATTCCTTATGTACATTCTTGTATATGCATAAATAAATAAATAAATAAATAACATAGCCTTCCAGCTTGGTGCCTTCTTTAATACTGATTAAAAGTAAATAATAAATACATTTTATTCAGGAAAAGTACATACAGTTGATTTACAAACATAATGTTGGATTTATAGGCAGAGCTAGTACATACAATACCTAAAGCCACTAATACTCATAGCATTTTGGGCAAGGTGTGGGGAAAAAAAAACACAGACTAAAACTTAATAGTAATCGGGATTAGGTATAAATTGTTTTGAAAGAAGGAATAAAAAATACAAAAAGGGGGTTAACATAGCATAAATCAGTAATTGCACATGTTGGTGAACAGCGTTGTTTAAAAAATAGCAAGACATGGGTTGACATTTAGGAGGTAAGTTAGGTTACATGGAGTTATTTAGGCAGTACTTGGTTTAACTCTTAAACTGGTTGAGAGAGGTACAGCCTTTGACATGATTCGGGAGGTCATTCCACATTCTGGGTCCCTTGATTTGTAGAGCACTTCTAGTTTGGTTACACACAGCCAAATTGAGTAACAGGAAGAGGTCTTGGACACAAATTTGTTCCATGCTAAATGTAGAGGAATCAGCTGAGTATTCCTCAAATAAAATAAGTTGCCTCAGCTTATAAGGTAAATAAAATAAGCATTTCTCAAATAAATAGCTGCCTCACCTCACTGCCTTACTGTTACATAGCCTTCCCGGCATGGTGCCTTCTTATGATAATTAATTGTTCCACACCCAAATTGTATAACAGGAAGAGGTCTTGGACCCCTACTTCCCTCTCTCTTTTTTAATAATCTATATAGTCATAATTATAGCTTTAAGTATTCAATGAATAAAGTTTTTGACATTTTTACCCTTTTCCTTACCTAACATCATTTGTGCAGCATATTTTTATTTTATGTCTCACCCAGATTTAATTTCAAAATAAAACCAAACTAAATAAAGTTAGAAATGGGTATGTATAGCTAAGGTACACCCTTACTACTAGGTGAACAGGGGCATTTGGTGATAGTAAATGATCCCATCAGGCAGGGCTCATCACCTTCTCTCATATTTCATGTTCACCAGTGTTTATTTACTTAATAACTACTGGTATAATATCTTGCTATTATAAAACTAATTATACTATCATCAAACACATATTTACTTCAAGTTCCAAGCAGAGAATGCATATATAACTAACACGAAGGATTCCTCTTCACTAGATTCACCAGCTATAATATTTTGGTCATGTTCCAATATCATAAATCGATCCAGTGTTATGTAGTAGAGAAAAAATGACTTATATCCAGTTTACGTAAAGCTACGAGTGGTCGAAACCACACTTAAATCCCGGAATGAACTTACGAAGGTTTTTCCACTTAGGGTAGTTAATTGAATACGGATGTAGCCGCCACGAAGGCGCTAAGACGGAAAACGCTCTTAGCTAAGAAGAAAAACTTTCGTAAGTACCTTCCTGAATCCGGCCCCTGGTCCGTGGGCCACGGTCGGTAGGGGAGGGCGGGGATGGCTGTGGCAGCCGCGGCAGGGTTGGCCTCGGTGGTCCCCATACCCAGATGGCTTGTGACACGAGAGGGCCCCCGAGTCTGCGCGATGAGCGCCTGCAGCGTCGTCTAGTCGTTGGCCGAAAGGGGTGGAGGCTGCGACGCTGTGCCACCCGCCCCTTTGCCGGCAGGGGGCCTCTGGGAAGTGTGCTCGCCGTCAGTATCCGAGCCGCCCGAGGAGGGGGAGGCGAAACGGGTGTGTTTCGTTCTGGCCTTGGCCGGCTGTATCCTCGCACCAATGCGCTGTTGTCCTCGTGTCGACGCCGCTCGAGCCCTCTTCCGTGTTGCAGTTGCTGCGTGTTCCGGCTTCTCGCCACTGCGGAAAGAAGAAACGTAAGCATTGGTAGGACTAACAGGAAAAAAAGCAGGCAGGGAGACCCAGCTGCCGCACCAGCAAACGTCACATACACAAGTAAATGAATGTAAAAGTAAAATTAAGTGACCATAGTGAGTGAGAATAACGGACAGTAACAAATGCTAGAATAAGGGCTGGAGAGAAACTGACGAAGGAGAAGAACAGCAGCAGCAAGGAGCACAGAGCCTAGGCACACCCCCCGAGCCGGGCGGCCTAAAGGGGGGGGGGGCATGAGGCTGGGGATCAAACGAGAACAACAGGGAAGTGAGGAGAAGAGAAACGTCGCCTAACGGCAACTGACAGAAAAAGCAGGACCAAGCCTTAGGAAGGGCTTAAGTACTTAAGAACAAAGAAAAAGTTGACAATAAAAAAGTCACCTTAAATAGAATAACTCGCAAGTATGGAAGAATAGGACGATGAACAGAGGAAAAATGGGGGGGGGACAACCTGTATACACAACAACTAGTATGACCTAGCTGAAAGTGACTTAGTGACTCAAGACTGTAAGCTAGAATTAAACAAAACATAATTGGAAAGCCAGAGATAAGTAAATTAAAACAAGAAACTGGACCCATGCTTAAATTGCGACAAAATTGCAGAGAAGAGTATAAGTCAATTGCAAGACCAATGAACTAAAGATTAAAGGCAAAAGGCATAAGCAAAGCTAAATTGCAGGTGGAAAATGCAGAGCTTCATACACAATGTAAAAATTATATCTGAAACCTCAGTTAAATAATATAGATACTTATAAAACACCAAAATAGGAGCAGACTCCCTGTCGAATAACGTGCCGTGATGGATACAAAACATGAATGCAAGGCCAATAAAACAGCAAGATAGGCATGAGGCTTAAGCAATGCTAGAAAATGCAGAGAATAAATAGCGGAGTAAATACAAGACATAACTGAAAGCTAAACAATTAAATAGATTAAAACAGTATTATTAATATCCTTGTATTTAAAGCTGAACAATTAAAATAGATTAAAACAGTATTATTCATGGTATAGTTTGGATAGATTAAAACAGTATTATTCATGAAATAGTTTGGTTAGATTAAAACAGTATTATTCTCAAAGTGAAATTCAAAAATTATTTGAGTATCCCTCTAGAAATGGACACTGCTTTAACACTGCAACAGTATTATTAAAGTAAATACAAGACATAACTGAAAGCTGAACAATGTAATAAATTAATTTTAGAAAATCTTAAATAAATAATATAAATAACATAGCAAGACCAAAAAAATGGACAGACTGCTTGACGGCAGGGCGCCTACACTTAAGGTAGTGGAACTGAATAGGGAGAATGAGAGGGAACGTGTACGTGTGGGAACAACATGGCGGCTACACCAGACGAACGAAAACGTCTGGGTACAAACATGCCGGGCTATCAGACAAAAACGTCTGGGACGAACATAATGGGCTACACAGGCCAAACAAAACATCTGGGGACGAACAAGCCGGGTTACACTGGACAGACAAAATGTCTGGGACGAACATGCCGGGCTACACCGGCAAGACAAAACGTCTAGTTACGAACATGCCGGGCTACACCGGTCAGACAAAACGTCTGGGACGACCATACCGGGCTACACCGGCCAGACAAAACGTCTGGGTACGAACAAGCCAGGCTACACCTGTCAGACTAAACGTCTGGGATGAACATGCCGGGCTACACCGGCCAGACAAAACGTCTGGGTACGAACATACCGGGTTATCCTGGCCAGACAAAACGTCTGGGTACGAACATGCTGGGCTACCAGGGGGGAAGGCAAAACATCGGAGACGAACATGCCGGGCTACACCTGCCAGACAAAACGTCGGGTACGAACAAGCTGGCTACACTGGTCAGACAAAACATCTGGGAACAACGTGCTGGGCTATACCGGTCAGACGAAATGTCTGGGAACACTCGTGCCGGCAACACCAGTCAGACACAACATCTGGGAGCAAACGTACCGGCAACACCAGTCAGACGAAACGTCTGGGAACAAACATGCCGAGCTACACCGGTCGGACCTGTCAGCCACCCGTAACATAACAGGAAAAAGCCCGGGACCCGGGGCTCAAGGGGCGGCGTAGGGCAAACAAGCCACTGCATGCCTGGCCATAGAAGCTGTAGTGCCCCCCCCCCCCAGCCTGGGCCATAGAGACAGCAGAAGATGAGAAGGCTCTCGGCTAAGCCCCACCCTAAGCCTGATGCCAAGGCAGCCCTTAGGCAAGGAAGCTTCAGGGCCTGCCCACCGGGACACCGCCACCACATGGGCGTCTCCTGCTCGTGGGCGTGAGGAAGAGGGACAGGAAGGAAGCGAAACACAACCCAGGGTAAGCGCTTCACGGAGCGCCATGCCACGTGAGTGATGCCGACCTTGACATGGGCCCATAGAGTTGGGCCCTAGGGACAGAAATAACTATTATAACCTGGCCACATGGCGTGACCGCCAAGGGCGACGCCAGGCCGCTCGCAGGGAGCCCGGCCAGGCATGCACGACCAAGCACAGCACGAACCATAGCCCCTAGGTACAAGCCCAGGGGACACAGCATACTGGGCTCCAGAATGGACGCCTGGGAGGGCAGGAAGGAAGCGAAGGGCACACCTGGGGCAAGTACTCCACCAAGCTCCAAGCCACGTGGGCGCCGCCGACCGGGCTTGGGCCCCTAGGGCCGAGCCCAAGGTGCACAGGACCACTGAAACCTGGCCATGTGGCGTCGCCGCAGAGGGCGACGCCAGGCCACTTGTAGGGAGCCTGGCCGGGCATAGCACGAACCAGGGCCCCTAGGGGCACGCCTAGGGAACACGGCAGACTGGTGCCCCTAGTGCACGTCTGGGAGGAAGCGCTACCTGGCGCGGCCCGCATGGGGCACGGCGGAGGACACACGCCGGCTCGGGCATTGCGGCAGCAACAGTCACGTCTTGTAGGGCGCAACTGCATACCACAGACAGGCGAACGGGCAAAAGGCCCTAGAGAACTAGCTAAGGCGGCAAGGACGGACCGCGAGGGATGGCGCTAGGCACACGCTGACACTGGGGACAGTCCTGACTAAAATTGAACAGAAAACCTCTCTTTACCTTAGGGTTGGCTGAGTAGGGCAGGGGGCCCCCTGCCGTATCAGCCTTGGAGGTCAAAGGCCCTGTAGGATCAGGGAGCATCAGATCTGGGACCATGGTAGCGGGCGTGAGGTCCATTGCTTGAGAAGTCCCGTGTACACCGTAAATCGGACTGGAAATGCAGTATAGAGTACTGGCCCACATGTCATTGAGGCGCAGCGCAGTTTTGTGGAGCGCTTCGTGAGCCGCGGATCGTGGCGGGAATGGAGTGAGGGCAAGACCTCTCCTCTCACGCTATTTATATGCCACCCAGACTGGCCGCACCGCGCCTGCGGAACGCACTGCGCAATTGTCTCTTCCTTCCCGATCAGAAACTCCACCGCTTTTCGTGCCAAAAGCAGCGTCCATTTTCTATTGTACACTGCCACACAAGGGCTGGGATCAGTTCGTATGAGATGCAGGTTTAAAAATAATAATATAACTAAAATTGTTCTTCATTTTTATAAATTGACAAGAAGATTTTGGATAAATTGTTAGGATGTCGTCCAGTACACCAGATTCAATGAAATAGTTACGCAGTTGGTTGTACAATAGGCCAGGAGGTCTGAAATCTTTTAGTTTCACATTCAACAATATAGTGTTCTAGTGACTACATTAAAGGTTTGTCACCGAGTTTACAATCTGAATATTCTGGTAGTGGCTCAGCCTCACTAAACTGCCAGATGTGCCTATAGCCAAGGCGAATTCGCGCAATGACTACGTCACATTGCCTGGTCCGGCTACTGTGCTGACCATGCAAATACCTATTATTACAAAAAGTTGTCATAGATTTTAATACTGCAGCTTTCAGGTCTCTGGGAATTTCTTAATTCTTCTAAATCTGAAGTAATATCTTTAATTTTTATGTGTTTAATAATTGCATTAGATAGTCCAAAGTCATAATCAGTATTTTCTTTCCTGCAAGCCTCATTGGCCAATCGATCTGCAAAGTCATGTTTTTCAACTCCAACATGGGATGATATCCACACAAATTTTATACAATAGTTATTATCATTGGCCAAATTGGATTCCATTAAATATTACAAGCTACTTCAGACATACATTGTGATGGGTTATTTAAGGACTGCAGAGCACTTTTAGAGTCACAAAATATCACTCCACCCCCGTTGAGCTTAAGGTACTAAGTGGCTAGATAAATACCCAATAGTTCAGTCTGTATCATGCTTGCCCAGTTGTTCAATCTCTGTGTACTAGACATGATCATTTCATTCTCTTTATACACTGCTAATGCACAACCTGTTCTACCAGTGCCTAATTGCACAGAACCATCAATAATAGGATATAGTAGGCATATGATTCAGTTGGTTTCAGATTTTGTAGATGACTGTCAATAGCTTCTACTGTTATACATCTCACAGAACTGTGAAACATTAGTAAGACTGGGACACTGCGTTGCCTAGATAATAGTCTTTTGGTCACCTAAACGTTTCTCACAACTTTGATGTAAATTATCTGTCCATGTGCGTGTGTACCATCCTAGCAGTCTTCACCTTGTTGTGTTAACAGAATCAAGAAATAGCTATCTAGCCTATACTATTCCTGGTGCCTTCTCTTCGTCTCACCTATGTTTAGTGCTTTGCATTTGTCAGTGTTAAAGGAAAGTGACCATCTGTCCGACCATCGCTTGAGTGCATCTAGATCTCCTTGTACTCTCCCTCAAACGTCTTCGTTTGTAAATCTCAGCAATTATGCATAATCCGCAAACAAGGATACTTAAGACTTTCTTCTGTTAGTTTGATGACATCTGCATGACCCCAAATGATCTCGCGGGGGTACACTACTTGGGTTTTTTAATACTGGCAACTATTCGCCGCTGAATTTTCTTCTTTCGGCATTACCCTCTGTTTCCAACCAATGATATGTTCTCTACTCCACACCAGCACTCCTTTACTTATGAAAGCCATGTCTTAAATTTTGGGATGGAAACCTACTAAAAGGGTCCGAGTTACACCTTTGTTGATTATCAATGAAAATACAGACAGCTAACCCTTCTTCCCTTAGTTTTATCATTTTTAATTAAACATAACATTTTTAAATTCGAATGACATTAACTGAGAATGGTCGATAATGAAGCTACTGTGTAGTTTAGTGGCTCCTGTGTCCTTTCATTCTGGCACATTGACACTACATTGGCTGTCTTCCATTCCTTTGGCAACTCCCTCTTTTTCAGTGATGAGTCGAAGAGTTAATGGGAGGTTCAAGTCCGCAGCTACATCTTTCAGTCTCCACAAATACCATTTGTTGTTTATATTGAACTCGCCTAATTGTACTCACCAATTTGGGCCTGCAGAATCGAGCTTTAACTCTTGGACCCCGCTTTTCTAGTCGTTGGTTGTTTAATGCAATGACTCCTGACCTATTTCTCTATCATTCCTATTTTTAAATTTATGAATGGAGTTAGCCTCTACAACCTGCTCCTTTAGGTCATTCCATTTACTCACTACCCTTACGCTAAAAGAAAATTTTCTAACAAATGCTTTGACACAACTGAGTCTCAAGCTTTTATCCGTGCCATCTTGTTCTATTGTTATTCATTGTAAATATTGTCTGTTTCCCACCTTGTCAATCCCTCCAAGTATTTTATACGTCTGTATCATGTCCCCCCTTTCCCTCCTCTTTGCTTACGTTGTCAGGTTTAGTTCCTTCAGTCTGTCTTCGTACCTCATCCCTCGGAGCTCTGGGACGAGTCTCGTTGCAAACTTCTGCACCTTTTCGAACTTCCTTTTGTGTTTTTTAAGATTGGGGCTCCATGATAGAGCGGCATACTTTAAGACTGGCCTCACATAGGCGGAATAAAATTATCTAAAAGGCTCTTTCTTCAAGTTCCTGAAGGATGTTCTGACTTTTGCCACAGTAGAGTATGCGGCTGACGTTATTCTATTTATATGAGCCTCTGGAGTTAGGATTGGTATTATGTCCACTCTCAGGTCTTTTTCTCAAGACGTTATTTGAGAGGTAGTTTCCCTTCACCGTAAATTGGCCTATCGGTCTCCTGACTCCTGTCCGCATTTCCATCACATTGCACTTGTTGTTGTTGAACACTAGCAGCCACTTCTCGAACCAGCTCTGCAACCTGTTCAAGTCATCCTGGAGAATCCTAAAATCCTCATCTGTCAACCCTCCTCATTAGTTTTGCATCATCTGCAAACATTGATATAAAAGACTCGACTCCTGCAGTCAAGTCTTATTTACATAAATGAGGAATAGTTTGGTCTTTGAGGCACCCCGCTTGTTACTCTATTCCCTTCCGACTCTTCGAACCTTCACTGTCACTCTCTGACACCTGTCTGTCAGGGAATTCCTTACCCAAGATAGTGCATTTCCGCCTACTCCCGCCTGCCTCTCACATTTGTATAATTGATCTGTGTGGTATTCTATCAAAGACTTTTTGGCAGTCCAATGTTCCACAGTCACATCCATATTGATTTGATTTCCAATTTTCTCTTCAGATTGTCTGATAAAAATGATAATGTACAAGATTCTTTACAAATTAATACTCACATCTTTAATAAGAAAGGAAACCAGAAAATAACATTTATTTCTTGAACGTTAAAAGAAGACGCTCGTGCTACTGGGTGAAACTCTGGACTGTGAGGCCGCGGAGGACGCTCCCACAGCTGGACTGTGAGGCCGCGGAGGACGCTCCCACAGCTGGACTGTGAGGCCGCGGAGGACGCTCCCACAGCTGGACTGTGAGGCCGCGAAGGACGCTCCCAAAGCTGGGCTACGAGGCCGCGGAGGACGCTCCCACAGCTGGGCTACGAGGCCGCGGAGGACGCTCCCACAGCTGGGCTACGAGGCCGCGGAGGACGCTCCCACAGCTGGGCTACGAGGCCGCGGAGGACGCTCCCACAGCTGGGCTACGAGGCCGCGGAGGACTCTCCCAAAGCTGGGCTACGAGGCCGCGGAGGACGCTCCCACAGCTGGACTGTGAGGCCGCGGAGGACGCTCCCACAGCTGGGCTACGAGGCCGCGGAGGACGCTCCCACAGCTGGGCTACGAGGCCGCGGACGACGCTCCCACAGCTGGGATACGAGGCCGCGGAGGACGCTCCCACAGCTGGGCTACGAGGCCGCGGAGGACGCTCCCACAGCTGGACTGTGAGGCAGCGGAGGACGCTCCCACAGCTGGGCTACGAGGCCGCGGAGGACGCTCCCACAGCTGGGCTACGAGGCCGCGGAGGACGCTCCCACAGCTGGGATACGAGGCCGCGGAGGACGCTCCCACAGCTGGGCTACGAGGCCGCGGAGGACGCTCCGAGAGCTGGGCTACGAGGCCGCGGAGGACGCTCCCACAGCTGGGCTACGAGGCCGCGGAGGACGCTCCCACAGCTGGGCTACGAGGCCGCGGAGGACGCTCCCACAGCTGGGCTACGAGGCCGCGGAGGACTCTCCCAAAGCTGGGCTACGAGGCCGCGGAGGACGCTCCCACAGCTGGACTGTGAGGCCGCGGAGGACGCTCCCACAGCTGGGCTACGAGGCCGCGGAGGACGCTCCCACAGCTGGGCTACGAGGCCGCGGACGACGCTCCCACAGCTGGGATACGAGGCCGCGGAGGACGCTCCCACAGCTGGCCTACGAGGCCGCGGAGGACGCTCCCACAGCTGGACTGTGAGGCAGCGGAGGACGCTCCCACAGCTGGGCTACGAGGCCGCGGAGGACGCTCCCACAGCTGGGCTACGAGGCCGCGGAGGACGCTGCCACAGCTGGGATACGAGGCCGCGGAGGACGCTCCCACAGCTGGGCTACGAGGCCGCGGAGGACGCTCCCACAGCTGGGCTACGAGGCCGCGGAGGACGCTCCCACAGCTGGGATACGAGGCCGCGGAGGACGCTCCCACAGCTGGGCTACGAGGCCGCGGAGGACGCTCCCACAGCTGGGCTACGAGGCCGCGGAGGACGCTCCTACAGCTGGGCTACGAGGCCGCGGAGGACGCTCCCACAGCTGGGCTACGAGGCCGCGGAGGACGCTCCCACAGCTGGGATACGAGGCCGCGGAGGACGCACCCACAGCTGGGCTACGAGGCCGCGGAGGACGCTCCCACAGCTGGGCTACGAGGCCGCGGAGGACGCTCCCACAGCTGGACTGTGAGGCCGCGGAGGACGCTCCCACAGCTGGACTGCGAGGCCGCGGAGGACGCTCCCACAGCTGGACTGTGAGGCCGCGGAGGACGCTCCCACAGCTGGGATACGAGGCCGCGGAGGACGCTCCCACAGCTGGGCTACGAGGCCGCGGAGGACGCTCCCACAGCTGGGCTACGAGGCCGCGGAGGACGCTCCCACAGCTGGACTGTGAGGCCGCGGAGGACGCTCCCACAGCTGGACTGCGAAGCCGCGGAGGACGCTCCCACAGCTGGACTGTGAGGCCGCGGAGGACGCTCCCACAGCTGGACTGCGAGGCCGCGGAGGACGCTCCCACAGCTGGACTGTGAGGCCGCGGAGGACGCTATCACAGCTGGGCTACGAGGCCGCGGCGGACGCTCCCACAGCTGGACTGCGAGGCCGCGGAGGACGCTCCCACAGCTGGACTGTGAGGCCGCGGAGGACGCTCCCACAGCTGGACTGTGAGGCGGCGGAGGACGCTCCCACAGCTGGACTGTGAGGCCGCGGAGGACGCTCCCACAGCTGGACTGTGAGGCCGCGGAGGACGCTCCCACAGCTGGTCTGTGAGGCCGCGGAGGACGCTCCCACAGCTGGACTGTGAGGCCGCGGAGGACGCTCCCACAGCTGGACTGTGAGGACGCTCCCACAGCTGGACTGCGAGGCGGCGGAGGACGCTCCCACAGCTGGACTGTGAGGACGCTCCCACAGCTGGACTGCGAGGCCGCGAAGGACGCTCCCACAGCTGGAATGTGAGGACGCTCCCACAGCTGGACTGCGAGGTGGCGGAGGACGCTCCCACAGCTGGACTGTGAGGACGCTCCCACAGCTGGACTGTGAGGACGCTCCCACAGCTGGACTGCGAGGCGGCAGAGGACGCTCCCACAGCTGGACTACGAGGCCGCGGAGGACGCTCCCACAGCTGGACTGTGAGGCCGCGGAGGACGCTCCCACAGCTGGACTGTGAGGCCGCGGTGCACGCTCCCACAGCTGGACTGCGAGGCCGCGGAGGACGCTCCCACAGCTGGACTGTGAGGCCGTGGAGGACGCTCCCACAGCTGGACTGTGAGGCCGCGGAGGACGCTCCCACAGCTGGACTGTGAGGCCGCGGAGGACGCTCCCACAGCTGGACTGTGAGGCCGCGGAGGACGCTCCCACAGCTGGACTGTGAGGCCGCGGAGGACGCTCCCACAGCTGGACTGTGAGGCCGCGGAGGACGCTCCCACAGCTGGACTGTGAGGCCGCGGAAGACGCTCCCACAGCTGGACTGTGAGGCCGCGGAGGACGCTCCCACAGCTGGACTGTGAGGACGCTCCCACAGCTGGACTGTGAGGCCGCGGGGGACGCTCCCACAGCTGGACTGTGAGGACGCTCCCACACCTGGACTCTGAGGCCGCGGAGGACGCTCCCTCAGCTGGACTGTGAGGACGCTCCCACAGCTGGACTGTGAGGCCGCGGAGGACGCTCCCACAGCTGGACTGTGAGGCCGCGGAGGACGCTCCCACAGCTGGACTGTGAGGCCGCGGAGGACGCTCCCACAGCTGCACTGTGAGGACGCTCCCACAGCTGGACTGTGAGGCCGCGGAGGACGCTCCCACAGCTGGACTGTGAGGCCGCGGTGGACGCTCCCACAGCTGGACTGTGAGGACGCTCCCACAGCTGGACTGTGAGGCCGCGGAGGACGCTCCCACAGCTGGACTGTGAGGCCGCGGAGGACGCTCCCACAGCTGGACTGCGAGGCCGCGGAGGACGCTCCCACAGCTGAACTGTGAGGACGCTCCCACAGCTGGACTGCGAGGCCGCGAAGGACGCTCCCACAGCTGGACTGTGAGGACGCTCCCACAGCTGGACTGCGAGGTAGCGGAGGACGCTCCCACAGCTGGACTGTGAGGACGCTCCCACAGCTGGACTGTGAGGACGCTCCCACAGCTGGGCTGCGAGGCCGCGGAGGACGCTCCCACAGCTGGGCTACAAGGCCGCGGAGGACGCTCCCACAGCTGGACTACGAGGCCGCGGAGGACGCTCCCACAGCTGGACTGCGAGGCGGCGGAGGACGCTCCCACAGCTGGACTGCGAGGCGGCGGAGGACGCTCCCACAGCTGGACTACGAGACCGCGGAGGACGCTCCCACAGCTGGACTGTGAGGCCGCGGAGGACGCTCCCACAGCTGGACTGTGAGGCGGCGGAGGACGCTCCCACAGCTGGACTGTGAGGCCGCGGAGGACGCTCCCACAGCTGGACTGTGAGGCCGCGGAGGACGCTCCCACAGCTGGACTGTGAGGCCGCGGAGGACGCTCCCACAGCTGGACTGTGAGGCCGCGGAGGACGCTCCCACAGCTGGACTGTGAGGACGTTCCCACAGCTGGACTGTGAGGCCGCGGTGGACGCTCCCACAGCTGGACTGCGAGGCCGCGGAGGACGCTCCCACCGCTGGGCTACGAGGCCGCGGAGGACGCTCCCACAGCTGGACTGTGAGGCCGCGAAGGACGCTCCCACAGCTGGACTGTGAGGCCGCGGAGGACGCTCCCACAGCTGGACTGTGAGGACGCTCCCACAGCTGGACTGCGAGGTAGCGGAGGACGCTCCCACAGCTGGACTGTGAGGACGCTCCCACAGCTGGACTGTGAGGACGCTCCCACAGCTGGACAGCGAGGTGGCGGAGGACGCTCCCACAGCTGGACTGTGAGGACGCTCCCACAGCTGGACAGTGAGGACGCTCCCACAGCTGGGCGGCGAGGCCGCGGAGGACGCTCCCACAGCTGGACTGCGAGGCGGCGGAGGACGCTCCCACAGCTGGAATACGAGGCCGCGGAGGACGCTCCCACAGCTGGACTGTGAGGCCGCGGAGGACGCTCCCACAGCTGGACTGTGAGGCCGCGGAGGACGCTCCCACAGCTGGACTGTGAGGCCGCGTATAACGCTCCCACAGCTGGACTGCGAGGTGGCGGAGGACGCTCCCACAGCTGGACTGTGAGGCCGCGGAGGACGCTCCCACAGCTGGACTGCGAGGCCGCGGAGGACGCTCCCACAGCTGGACTGTGAGGCCGCGGAGGACGCTCCCACAGCTGGACTGTGAGGCCGCGGAGGACGCTCCCTCAGCTGGACTGTGAGGACGTTCCCACAGCTGGACTGTGAGGCCGCGGTGGACGCTCCCACAGCTGGACTGCGAGGCCGCGGAGGACGCTCCCACCGCTGGGCTACGAGGCCGCGGAGGACGCTCCCACAGCTGGACTGTGAGGCCGCGAAGGACGCTCCCACAGCTGGACTGTGAGGCCGCGGAGGACGCTCCCACAGTTGGACTGTGAGGACGCTCCCACAGCTGGACTGCGAGGTGGCGGAGGACGCTCCCACAGCTGGACTGTGAGGACGCTCCCACAGCTGGACTGTGAGGACGCTCCCACAGCTGGACTGTGAGGACGCTCCCACAGCTGGACTGCGAGGTGGCGGAGGACGCTCCCACAGCTGGACTGTGAGGACGCTCCCACAGCTGGACAGTGAGGACGCTCCCACAGCTGGGCGGCGAGGCCGCGGAGGACGCTCCCACAGCTGGACTGCGAGGCGGCGGAGGACGCTCCCACAGCTGGAATACGAGGCCGCGGAGGACGCTCCCACAGCTGGACTGTGAGGCCGCGGAGGACGCTCCCACAGCTGGACTGTGAGGCCGCGGAGGACGCTCCCACAGCTGGACTGTGAGGCCGCGTAGGACGCTCCCACAGCTGGACTGCGAGGTGGCGGAGGACGCTCCCACAGCTGGACTGTGAGGCCGCGTAGGACGCTCCCACAGCTGGACTGCGAGGTGGCGGAGGACGCTCCCACAGCTGGACTGTGAGGACGCTCCCACAGCTGGACTGTGAAGACGCTCCCACAGCTGGGCTGCGAGGCCGCGGAGGACGCTCCCACAGCTGGACTGCGAGGCGGCGGAGGACGCTCCCACAGCTGGACTACGAGGCCGCGGAGGACGCTCCCACAGCTGGACTGTGAGGCCGCGGAGGACGCTCCCACAGCTGGACTGTGAGGCCGCGGAGGACGCTCCCACAGCTGGACTGTGAGGCCGCGTAGGACGCTCCCACAGCTGGACTGTGAGGCCGCCGAGGACGCTCCCACAGCTGGACTGTGAGGCCGCGGAGGACGCTCCCACAGCTGGACTGTGAGGCCGCGGAGGACGCTCCCACAGCTGGACTGTGAGGACGCTCCCACATCTGGACTGTGAGGCCGCGGAGGACGCTCCCACAGCTGGACTGTGAGGCCGCGGAGGACGCTCCCACAGCTGGACTGTGAGGACGCTCCCACAGCTGAACTGCGAGGCCGCGAAGGACGCTCCCACAGCTGGACTGTGAGGACGCTCCCACAGCTGGACTGCGAGGTGGCGGAGGACGCTCCCACAGCTGGACTGTGAGGACGCTCCCACAGCTGGACTGTGAGGACGCTCCCACAGCTGGACTGTGAGGACGCTCCCACAGCTGGGCTACGAGGCCGCGGAGGACGCTCCCACAGCTGGACTGCGAGGCGGCAGAGGACGCTCCCACAGCTGGACTACGAGGCCGCGGAGGACGCTCCCACAGCTGGACTGTGAGGCCGCGGAGGACGCTCCCACAGCTGGACTGTGAGGCCGCGGTGGACGCTCCCACAGCTGGACTGTGAGGCCGCGGAGGACGCTCCCACAGCAGGACTGTGAGGAATGCGGAGGACGCTCCCACAGCTGGACTTTGAGGCCGCGGAGGACGCTCCGACAGCTGGACTGTGAGGCCGCGGAGGACGCTCCCACAGCTGGACTGTAAGGACGCTCCCACTGCTGGACTGTGAGGCCGCGTAGGACGCTCCCACAGCTGGACTGTGAGGCCGCCGAGGACGCTCCCACAGCTGGACTGTGAGGCCGCGGAGGACGCTCCCACAGCTGGACTGTGAGGCCGCGGAGGACGCTCCCACAGCTGGACTGTGAGGACGCTCCCACATCTGGACTGTGAGGCCGCGGAGGACGCTCCCACAGCTGGACTGTGAGGCCGCGGAGGACGCTCCCACAGCTGGACTGTGAGGACGCTCCCACAGCTGAACTGCGAGGCCGCGAAGGACGCTCCCACAGCTGGACTGTGAGGACGCTCCCACAGCTGGACTGCGAGGTGGCGGAGGACGCTCCCACAGCTGGACTGTGAGGACGCTCCCACAGCTGGACTGTGAGGACGCTCCCACAGCTGGACTGTGAGGACGCTCCCACAGCTGGGCTACGAGGCCGCGGAGGACGCTCCCACAGCTGGACTGCGAGGCGGCAGAGGACGCTCCCACAGCTGGACTACGAGGCCGCGGAGGACGCTCCCACAGCTGGACTGTGAGGCCGCGGAGGACGCTCCCACAGCTGGACTGTGAGGCCGCGGTGGACGCTCCCACAGCTGGACTGTGAGGCCGCGGAGGACGCTCCCACAGCAGGACTGTGAGGAATGCGGAGGACGCTCCCACAGCTGGACTTTGAGGCCGCGGAGGACGCTCCGACAGCTGGACTGTGAGGCCGCGGAGGACGCTCCCACAGCTGGACTGTAAGGACGCTCCCACTGCTGGACTGTGAGGCCGCGGAGGACGCTCCTACAGCTGGACTGTGAGGCCGCGGAGGACGCTCCCACAGCTGGACTGTGAGGCCGCGGAGGACGCTCCCACAGCTGGACTGTGAGGACGCTCCCACAGCTGGACTGTGAGGCCGCGGAGGACGCTCCCACAGCTGGACTGTGAGGACGCTCCCACAGCTGGACTGTGAGGGCGCGGAGGACGCTCCCACAGCTGGACTGTGAGGACGCGGAGGACGCTCCCACAGCTGGACTGTGAGGCCGCGGAGGACGCTCCCACAGCTGGACTGTGAGGCCGCGTAGGACGCTCCCACAGCTGGACTGCGAGGTGGCGGAGGACGCTCCCACAGCTGGACTGTGAGGACGCTCCCACTGTTGGACTGTGAGGACGCTCCCACAGCTGGACTGCGAGGTGGCGGAGGACGCTCCCACAGCTGGACTGTGAGGACGCTCCCACAGCTGGACTGTAAGGACGCTCCCACTGCTGGACTGTGAGGCCGCGGAGGACGCTCCTACAGCTGGACTGTGAGGCCGCGGAGGACGCTCCCACAGCTGGACTGTGAGGCCGCGGAGGACGCTCCCACAGCTGGACTGTGAGGACGCTCCCACAGCTGGACTGTGAGGCCGCGGAGGACGCTCCCACAGCTGGACTGTGAGGACGCTCCCACAGCTGGACTGTGAGGGCGCGGAGGACGCTCCCACAGCTGGACTGTGAGGACGCGGAGGACGCTCCCACAGCTGGACTGTGAGGCCGCGGAGGACGCTCCCACAGCTGGACTGTGAGGCCGCGTAGGACGCTCCCACAGCTGGACTGCGAGGTGGCGGAGGACGCTCCCACAGCTGGACTGTGAGGACGCTCCCACAGTTGGACTGTGAGGACGCTCCCACAGCTGGACTGCGAGGTGGCGGAGGACGCTCCCACAGCTGGACTGTGAGGACGCTCCCACAGCTGGACTGCGAGGCGGCGGAGCTAGGACGCTCCCACAGCTGGACTACGAGGCCGCGGAGGACGCTCCCACAGCCGGACTGTGAGGCCGCGGAGGACGCTCCCACAGCTGGACTGTGAGGCCGCGGAGGACGCTCCCACAGCTGGACTGTGAGGATGCTCCCGCAGCTGGACTGCGAGGATGCGAAGGACGCTCCCACAGCTGGACTGCGAGGCGGCGGAGGACACTCCCACAGCTGGACTGTGAGGTCGCTCCCACAGCTGGACTGTGAGGACGCTCCCACAGCTGGGCTGCGAGGCCGCGGAGGACGCTCCCATAGCTGGACTGTGAGGACGCTCCCACAGCTGGACTGCGAGGTGGCGGAGGATGCTTCCACATGTGGCTGAGAGGCCGCGGAGGACGCTCCCACAGCTGGACCGTGAGGACGCTCCCACAGCTGGACTGTGAGGATGCTCCCACAGCTGGACTGTGAGGACGCTCCCACAGCTGGACTGTGAGGCCGCGGAGGACGCTCCCACAGCTGGGCTACGAGGCCGCGGATGACGCTCCCACAGCTGGACTGTGAGGCCGCGGAGGACGCTCCCACAGCTGGACTGTGAGGCCGCGGAGGACGCTCCCTCAGCTGGACTGTGAGGACGCTCCCACAGCTGGACTGCGAGGTGGCGGAGGACGCTCCCACAGCTGGACTGTGAGGACGCTCCCACAGCTGGCCTGTGAGGACGCTCCCACAGCTGGACTGCGATGTGGCGGAGGACGCTCCCACAGCTGGACTGTGAGGACGCTCCCACAGCTGGACTGTGAGGACGCTCCCACAGCTGGGCTGCGAGGCCGCGGAGGACGCTCCCACAGCTGGACAGCGAGGCGGCGGAGGACGCTCCCACAGCTGGACTACGAGGCCGCGGAGGACGCTCCCACAGCTGGACTGTGAGGCCGCGGAGGACGCTCCCACAGCTGGACTGTGAGGCCGCGTAGGACGCTCCCACAGCTGGACTGCGAGGTGGCGGAGGACGCTCCCACAGCTGGACTGTGAGGACGCTCCCACAGCTGGACTGTGAGGACGCTCCCACAGCTGGACTGTGAGGACGCTCCCACAGCTGGACTGCGAGGCGGCGGAGGACGCTCCCACAGCTGGACTACGAGGTCGCGGAGGACGCTCCCACAGCTGGACTGTGAGGCCGCGGAGGACGCTCCCACAGCTGGACTGTGAGGCCGCGGAGGACGCTCCCACAGCTGGACTGTGAGGCCGCGTAGGACGCTCCCACAGCTGGACTGTGAGGCCGCGGAGGACGCTCCCACAGCTGGACTGTGAGGCCGCAGAGGACGCTCCCACAGCTGGACTGTGAGGCCGCGGAGGACGCTCCCACAGCTGGACTGTGAGGACGCTCCCACAGCTGGACTGTGAGGCCGCGGAGGACGCTCCCACAGCTGGACTGTGAGGCCGCGGAGGACGCTCCCAAAGCTGGACTGTGAGGACGCTCCCACAGCTGGACTGCGAGGCGGTGGAGGACGCTCCCACAGCTGTACTGCGAGGACGCTCCCACAGCTGGACTGTGAGGACGCTCCCACAGCTGGACTGTGAGGCCGCGGAGTACGCTCCCACAGCTGGACTGCGAGGCGGCGGAGGACGCTCCCACAGCTGGACTGCGAGGACGCTCCCACAGCTGGACTGTGAGGACGCTCCCACAGCTGGACTGTGAGGCCGCGGAGGACGCTCCCACAGCTGGACTGTGAGGACGCTCCCACAGCTGGACTGCGAGGCCGCGAAGGACGCTCCCACAGCTGGACTGCGAGGCGGTGGAGGACGCTCCCACAGCTGGACTGTGAGGTCGCTCCCACAGCTGAACTGTAAGGACGCTCCCACAGCTGGGCTGCGAGGCCGCGGAGGACGCTCCCACAGCTGGACTGTGAGGACGCTACCACAGCTGGACTGCGAGGTGGCGGAGGACGCTCCCACAGCTGGGCTGCGAGGCCGCGGAGGACGCTCCTACAGCTGGACTGTGAGGCCGCTCCCACAGCTGGACTGTGAGGATGCTCCCACAGCTGGACTGTGAGGACGCTCCCACAGCTGGACTGTGAGGCCGCGGAGGACGCTCCCACAGCTGGGCTACGAGGCCGCGGAGGACGCTCCCACAGCTGGGCTACGAGGCCGCGGAGGACGCTCCCACAGCTGGACTGCGAGGCAGTGGAAGACGCTCCCACAGCTGGGCTACGAGGCCGCGGAGGACGCTCCCACAGCTGGACTGCGAGGCCGCGGAGGACGCTCCCACAGCTGGGCTACGAGGCCGTGGAGGACGCTCCCACAGCTTGGCTGCGAGGCCGCGGAGGACGCTCCCACAGCTGGGCTACGAGGCCGTGGAGGACGCTCCCACAGCTGGGCTGCGAGGCCACGGAGGACGCTCCCACAGCTGGACTGCGAGGCCGCGGAGGACGCTCCCACAGCTGGACTGCGAGGCCGCGGAGGACGCTCCCACAGCTGGGCTGCGAGGCCGTGGAGGACGCTCCCACAGCTGGGCTACGAGGCCGTGGAGGACGCTCCCACAACTGGGCTGCGAGGCCGCGGAGGACGCTCTCACAGCTGGGCTACGAGGCAGTGGAGGACGCTCCCACAGCTGGGCTGCGAGGCCGCGGAGGACGCTCCCACAGCTGGACTGCGAGGCCGCGGAGGACGCTCCCACAGCTAAGCTACGAGGTCGCGGAGGACGCTCCCACAGCTGGGCTACGAGGCCGCGGAGGACGCTCCCACAGCTGGGCTACGAGGCCGTGGAGGACGCTCCCACAGCTGGGCTACGAGGCCGCGGAGGACGCTCCCACAGCTGGACTACGAGGCCGTGGAGGACGCTCCCACATCTGGGCTACGAGGACGCTCCCACAGCTGGACTGCGAGGCCGCGGAGGACGCTCCCACAGCTGGACTGTGAGGCCGCGGAGGACGCTCCCACAGCTGGGCTACGAGGCCGTGGAGGACGCTCCCACAGCTGGGCTACGAGGCCGCGGAGGACGCTCCCACAGCTGGACTACGAGGCCGTGGAGGACGCTCCCACAGCTGGGCTACGAGGACGCTCCCACAGCTGGACTGCGAGGCCGCGGAGGACGCTCCCACAGCTGGACTGTGAGGCCGCGGAGGACGCTCCCACAGCTGGGCTACGAGGCGGCGGAGGACGCTCCCACAGCTGGGCTACGAGGCCGCGGAAGACGCTCCCACAGCTGGGCTACGAGGCCGCGGAGGACACTCCCACAGTTGGGCTACGAGGCCGCGGAGGACGCTCTCACAGCTGGGCTAAGAGGCCACGGAGGACGCTCCCACAGCTGGGCTACGAGGCCGCGGAGGACGCTCCCACAGCTGGGCTACGAGGCCGCGGAGGACGCTCCCACAGCTGGGCTACGAGGCCGCGGAGGACGCTCCCACAGCTGGGCTACGAGGCCGCGGAGGACGCTCCCACAGCTGGGCTACGAGGCCGCGGAGGACGCTCCCACAGTTGGGCTACGAGGCCGCGGAGGACGCTCCCACAGCTGGGCTACGAGGCCGCGGAGGACGCTCCCACAGCTGGGCTACGAAGCCGCGGAGGACGCTCCCACAGCTGGGCTACGAGGCCGCGGAGGACGCTCCCACAGCTGGGCTACGAGGCCGCGGAGGACGCTCCCACAGCTGGGCTACGAGGCCGCGGAGGACGCTCCCACAGCTGGGTTACGAGGCCGCGGAGGACGCTCCCACAGCTGGGCTACGAGGCCGCGGAGGACGCTCCCACAGCTGGGCTACGAGGCCGCGGAGGACGCTCCCACAGCTGGGCTACGAGGCCGCGGAGGACGCTCCCACAGCTGGGCTACGAGGCCGCGGAGGACGCTCCCACAGCTTGGCTACGACGGCTTCTGATTACTCTCTCATAAACACAGATCTTATCTTGCATAAACACCAAGAATCTAAGAAGACAAATGAATTCCCGTGTCTTTGTGAGGGCAGTTGCACTCCCGGTTGCAATTCTTTTGACAATGTCGTGGCACAGTCGATTAAGGCGCGTCTGGGATCCTCTCAGGCGTAGGTTCGAACCCTCATCACGGCCCTTGTGTATTTGTTCATTTGATGCATCACAGTATTGTGATGTCTGTGTATGATGTTTATGAGTTTTGTTTGAAGAATTGTTACTGTTCATAACTTAGGAATGTTCATGAACATTCATGAACATTTTACTGATGTTGAATCCTACACTTTGGCCCAACTTGAAAAGAATGACCATAGTTTGTAAGTATGTTTTCTCAAGTCGTTCCAGAGGAGAATGGTTTGGCAGATGATGTTGGATACTGCCTCAGAGATCAGATGATGATGAGACGATGGAGATCTAAGATGTCTCGCTCTTCAGAGGACTGTGAGAGTGTTACCCAACTTGTGGTCCCCAAAGCATACCGTGAACAAGTCCTCACAGCTGCTCATGACGATCCTTTAAGTGGTCACCAAGGGATCAGTCGAATGTTGTTTCAGGTAACAAAGTACTCTTGTTGGTCTAAACTTAAGTAAGATATTGCAAAATATTGTCGACAGTGTGTAACCTGTCCAGTGGTGAGGAAACCCAGCCAAACTGTACCTGGAGCTCCCTTTCATCCAATTGAAGTTCCTCCTGAATCTTTTTCCCACATCATAGTAAATTATGTAGGCCCTTTGACACAGACCAAGTCTGGTCATATATTTATAATAACCTTAATGTGTGCTACAACGAAATTCCCTGAAGCCTATCCTGTACGTAATATTAGAGCTAAGACGATCATCAATCATCCTGTGAAGTTTTATACCTTGTTTTAACTTCCTCGTGTGATCCAGTCTGACAATGGTAGTAATTTTCGTTCAGCTGAGTTCCAACAATTTGTTCAGAGGTGTGAGTGAACATAAAACACCAATTCCCCAGAGTCCTCCCCAGAGTCTTGGAAAGATTTCACCAGACACTGAAGCAGATGTTGCGGACTGTTGCCTCTGTTGGACTCTGGACGCTTTAAGCTCTCTAGAAGAGTCTAGACGTTTCCAGCCAGGTGAGGACTCTGGTTTCTTAACACCAGAGTCCTTAACACCAGAATATAGGGAATAGTACAATATTCTTCATACTAATTGCTTAGTACGTCAACCTATGTACTATGGTATAAATGGTTACAAAACTACTGTGTAAACAGGAGGACGGGTTGTACAAACTTACAAGTTGTAAATTCTTGCACTAAACTTTGTCAATGATTTTCTTGAAGTTATCTCTCTACAGTGAAGACTTTAGTGAATATGTTCTCAGTGGCAGACAAATTACGTATTTTCACTAAATTATGTTATATTATAGCAATAGTTAAGGTAATTATAGTAATATTATAGCAATAGTTAAGGTAATTATGGTAATATTATAGTAATAGTTCAGGTAATTATGGTAATATTATAGCAATAGTTCAGGTAATTATGGTAATATTATAGTAATAGTTCAGGTAATTATGGTAATATTATAGTAATAGTTCAGGTAATTATGGTAATATTATAGTATTAGTTAAGGTAATTATGGTAAATTCCTTTCAACATAATTTTATTTTAATTCTTTTTAGATTCTAGAGAGAAAAGAATTTTGGATGGCAAACATAATTAAAATAATAGTCAACATATAGAGGAACAAAAACTACACAGACATAACACGAATACACACAGAAATCCCAATAGTGTGATATATCAAATGAACAACTCCACTGTTGTGATTCCTGTGTGTATTGAAGTAAAAGCGTAGAGGTGGAGTACCTGGGTGACAGAGCCAGAGTGCATGGGGTGGGGGGTGGGGGGAATTGTGTGAAACTCCGATTGTGCTTCGGAGAAGCTTCGGAATCCTCGTGAGGGCAGCAGCACTCCAGGCTGCAATTATTATACCATGTCGTGGCACAGTTGACTAAGGTGCATCTGGGAACATCTCCTGCGTAGGTTCGAACCCTCATTACGGCCCATGAGCATTTGTTCATAACATGAATGCATACACACGTGTTGTGAGTTTTGCAATATATAGGAATAGCGTTTTGTGAGTGTTGCAACACAGGAATGAGGTGTTGTGAGTGTTACTTCACAGGACTGATGTGTTGCAAGAGTTGAGACAGAACAAAAACATGTTGGAACGCTCAGTCTTAACACGGTAATTATATGTTGCAGTAAGTTATTCCTGACCGGTGCAACACTCACATTACGTAATTCCTGTGTTGCAACATTACAATACCTACAACACGTATTAATATGCTGCAGTACTCACAAATACAATATTACTACCCCTCAAATACTCACAACACTTTATTTCACAACACTCACAACACGTTATTACTGTTTCGAAATACTATAATAATAATAATAATAATAATAATAATAATAATAATAATAATAATAATAATAATAATAATAATAATAATAATAATAACAATAAAAACAAATTACATAATATATAAATCTGTCAAGACTTCGTAAATGAAACGTGATTGACAATTTTAAATCTGATTAATTAGATGAAAAATCTCATTGAATTAACACTGAAGTATTTTGTGGCCAATGGATGGAAAAAGGGAAGCTCGGACGAACAGTCAAGAGTTGGAACTGGTGACCGCGTGAACACCGGGTCCAACCTCCCAGTCTGGCCACGACTCTTCCTGCTTAATGAAGAACTCAACAGTCATACATTCATCCACTTCATCATACATCATCAACTGACTTGTGAGGCCTGATGGGAGAAAATCAGAATGGGAAAAAATATATGAGGAAGCGAGGTAAGGTGAGATAAGGTAAGGTAAGGTAACGTAAGGTAACGTAAGGTAAGGTGAGGTGATGTAAGGTAAGGTAAGGTAATAGTGAGGTGAAAGTACTGCTCTAGTATGATTATATAGAACTTGTTAAGGATATTGGGATGAGCTGGGATATATAAGGACTGATTGAACGAGCGGTGCCCAACCACTTCGACCATACCTTACCTTGAGGTGCTTCCGGGGCTTAGCGTCCCCGCAACCCGGTCGTCGACCAGGCCTCCTGGTTGCCGGACTGATCAACCAGGCTGTTGGACGCGGCTGCTCGCAGCCTGACGTACGAGTCACAGCCTGGTTGATCAGGTATCCTTTGGAGGTGCTTATCCAGTTCTCTCTTGAACACTGTGAGGGGATTGCCAGTTATGCCCCTTATACCATCGGGGATTGTACAAAAATGATCTTATATCCCGCTTAAATCTAAAATAAATTTAAGCAAAATGAAGTAATATAAAGTTCTCACCAATTATTGAAGCTATATCAGCGAAGTTTTGAACATTGTATTTATCCAATTGAATTTTTTTTGGATATGTTGTTTATAGGTAAGATGTTCACCATATGTATTCACCTAGTGTATTCACCTAGACGTGTTTATTTGCGTATTCACCTAGTGTTCACCTTAATTATCAGTGTTCTTCTTGTTTAAAGCTAAAATATTACTAAGACCTAAAGCTGATTTTGTACATTTCAAGAAGTTTTTAATTTTAAAATGATAACACGATAGAAATCCTATCTGTATGATTTGTGTTTCTAGTAATGAATGAATGAGAGCAAATATAGACAATATTAGTGTATTTGACGTATAGATCAGATATTGATTTTTCTAACAGTTTGCCTCAAGTGTTGACAGCCAGAAACACCAGATGGACAGACAATTGTTTTATTTATGTTTAATTAATGTCTTAATTTATGTTTCAAATATTTTCCTTACATCTACATTAAAAGAGAAACTAAAATACACAGACTTTACACGAATGCATACACATGTTGTGAGTGTTGCAACACTCAGGAATAATGTCTTGTAAGTGTTGCAACACAAAAACCGTGATGAGAGTGTTTCAATACAGAAATGAAGAGTTTTGAGTATTGCAACACAAGAATGAGGTAAGTGTTGCTCCACGGGAATAATATGTTGTGGTTGTTGGAACACAGGAATGTTTTGTACATAAAAACAGACAAAATTTGTTGTGTATTGCAACACACACACAACCCATTATTCCTGCGTTTCAACACTCACAACACGTGACGTCTCTGTTGCATTACTCACAACATGATATATATGTGTTTAAACACTCACATGGAATTCCTGTCTTCCAAAATTACAACTCTCACAATTATTATTTTCATGTTGTTTAACGTTGAATAATTTCAGGATATTAATATTTCATTGCTAACATGTAAAGAAAAACAATATTGATTCATAGATCGATAAAAGATTATTAAAAATATAAAAAAAAAGTTCTTAAATTGACGAAGAGAAAGAGATTAAACAAATAGCGTAATTGATTATATAAATCAAAAGTGGTTGAATAATTAATTAAGGTGTTTACACATATAAATATACGCGATTAAATATCTAGAAAAGGGTGATTGCATTAATAAATAATGATTGAACAAATAAATATAATGTGATAAAAAGAGATCATATAAAACTTGCTAGAATTGATAAATAAAACGTGATTAAATACTCAAAATTTTATTAAATAGATGAAAAATAATTTTAGATTAAAACTATGTATTATCTGGGTTATATATGGAAAAAAGGAAGATCAAATTTATATATATGAGTTGGAACTGGTGACCGCGTGAACACCGGGTCCGACCTCCCAGTCTGGCCACGACTCTTCCTGCTTAATGAAGAACTCAACAGTCATACATTCATCCACTTCATCATACATCATCAACTGACAACTGAGGCGTGAGAAGACAAAATCAGGAAGGAAAAGTCTCTGAGGAAAAGATGTAAGGTAAGGTGAGGTAATTATGAGGTGAAAGCGCTAGGCCAGTATGCCTATATAACACTTGGAAGAAATATTAGGATGAGCTGGGATGTGAGGACGGATTAAAGGAACGCTGCCCAACCTCTTCCACCTTCGGAGATCCAGCATAAACCTATTTTATTGACAGCAAAGTTATGAATATATATAAACAAAGGAAACTGTATTCAGTTTTTTTTTAATTCTTTAAGGTATATCAAGGTGATATTACTCTTAGCATTTATTTAATAAATTAATACTTTTTGGGATAGGTTGTTTAAAGGCATTGATGTATTCACCTAAATGTGCTCACTTAGATGTGCTCACTTAGATGTGCTCACCTAAATGTGCTCACCTAGATGTGCTCACCTACATGTGCTCACCTACATGTGCTCACCAGTAGTGGGAAATGGGGCGTAGACCGGCTACTTTGTTTTTTTTCGACAGCCGGTCTACGCACCCTGGGTTTTACGAACTGTTTTTCCACAGCTGGTCAACGCACCCCCGGTATTACGAACTTTTTTTTCCACAGCCGGTCTACGCCCCCTGGGTTTTACGAACTTTTTTCCCACAGCCGGTGTACGCACCCTGGGTTTTCTCGATTCAACTTGCCTGGGGATTAAAAAGCCGGTCCCTGGCACACCCAAATTTCGTTACCCCAGTGACCCATGCACAGGCATCGGTCAATGACGTCATCAGCTAGCCAGTCTTCATCTTCCCTGAATAAGTCCGTTTTCTGTTATAGTGTATTTATTCCCATTTTCAATATTTATAGTAAAGGGGGATTAAAAGGCCACCTTCTGTCAAGCCTAATGTACAATGACGTCATCCATTATAAGCTCGTTTTTCTCAATAAGGCATTTCCATACTGTTGCCCATTTTTCTAGGATCATTTCAAAGCTAAGATTTCAAATTAACACGAGAAATGAGTTCAGCTCTGTCACCAAACGAGTATTTACCCAGGTCTTTTTCCTAAATTAAAACTTATTCCAATTTATACCCATTGTTTCGTGTTCTATCTCGTGTTTATAGCCTATTAATATCCCCCTTTATCATGTCCATTCTTTAACACCTCTATCATGTCACCCCTATTTCTTCTTCGCCTTTGTAGATAATGCAATTTAAGCTTTGTCAATCTGTCTCCAAGGATTGCTTATTAACCATAGGGAAAATAAAAATGAAAACCCACTATCATCCATTTGTATGAAAACAGTCCCCTGCCAGGCGTGGTGATTTCAATGCAATTTCAGTACTAATCCAATATTACTGTATAAACTAACAGTCCCCTGCCAGGCATGGTGACTTCAATGCGATTTCAGTAGTAATCCAATATTACTGCATAAACACATAAATATATATGCGCATCTCACATTCACTCAAAACATACCTACCACAACTTACTGTAGCATATAACAGATCAAAAATACTCATTCAGTAAAAGCAAGACTCTCATGTTTTTTGAAATAAGGCCTTCTGCAATTACCTGCTTTTCTAACGTCATCATCCCTAATGCGGTGCGAGCCGCCAACGCCGTAAATGCGGATCCCAGGAGGTTCACACATAAGTGTGAACTCTTAATCTGGCTTAATACCTCAACTGTACTCTGTGCTTCATCAAAGTTGATTTCAGCTACAAAAACTCGTATTTTTGCTCATTGCTCATATTTTCTGTTATTCATAAACCCGATCAAACCATCCTAACCTAACTTATTATATATAGCAAACAAATACATTCTACAGACCAGTTATTGTGGTTGTTTAGTGACATCACGAAAAGCGACCTCAGGGATAGGGATAAGGTATTGATGGTCATTAGCACATTGGTGTCAAGGTATTACAGCGCCTGACTGGTCAACTATGTGTGACGTCACCAGATAACCAATGCGGCCTTTAGCGTTCTACTGGCATATGTATTTAATGTTTTATTCAAAAATGAGTAGACTAGCCATCCCCTACCTAACCTAATCAGAGGACTAAGAATATACATTTTAGTCATCCACAACTGTAATCATTATTCAGTGATAAGTTCAAAAGTATAACAGCAGCCCAAATGTCGTACTGCAATTTAAGCAGAATCGTACATCTGGCTGCATAGCAGGTGAGCTGAACATAAGAATAAAGGTAACTGCAGAGGTCCTATTGGCCCATACGAGGCTGCTCCTATATATTTCCACCCAATCTCATCCATGTCCACCCTATGCTTAAAACAACCAAGGGATCCCACTTAAAGTATTAGTTTACAATAATAGTTATAATAAATAGCTCTTATTCTAGTTTTATACACAACAGCAATTATGAAACCCTATAGCTAGATATTCTACTATAACCCACAAGTAGTTACCACACATCTGGCAGTACAGCGGATTAGTGGCTGTGTTCATAGGCTGGTCAACTGTCCTCACATCCATCAAATAGCTATCCAAATGTCGCGCCTCAATTCATCCATCTAGCAACTCAGCTGGATGTTAGCCACTATATTCATAGGCTAATCATTTCTACACCTCAAAAAATCCTAGATTTGCTACGCAAATCAGGTAACTTGTTTCTAAACCAACAGTCGCAAATACAAGCATACATACCTACTCATACTCCACAACCTGTACATTCATAGAGAATAGCCTAGTTTTTTGCCACCATTTCCCCATTAATCAGATGCAATTTATGCCATGCACACAGAAAATACAGCATCTACACACCAAATATGCCATTTATGCACAAAATATATTATTTACACTCAAAATATGCCATCACACAAAAATATGTCATTTATAGACAAAAATATAACATTTACATGCAAAAAATATGTCAGTTGGACATGAAAATGTAGCATTTACACAATATTGCATGGACACTCAGAGTATGACATTTACACAAAGTATGGTATTTTGCACAAATATATCAAAATGCTTATGCATTTAGACAATCAAAAATGCGCTTTCACTAAACATAATTTCCATACACAATTTCACAAACATAATTTTAACAAAATACCCACACATTGTCTCATAAACCAAAATACACTTACACCATGAAGATCTATTTTATCAGATTACAGAGCTTACACAAAATACACAATTTTCACACACAAATACAGTTGCACCAGTTCCACTTCAACAAATATTAAAAACACAACTTGCATAAATGCACTATTATCACAAAAATTACTATAAAACATAGACAATTATTACACAGTTTGTGTAAATATTTTAACATCTTTGCACAATTAATACAAGAAAACTTGCTATATAATTACTCAACTTGCACAATGACAATCAATACACAAAGGTATAAATAAACAATTCGTCCATATGCAATTACACAACATGCGCAATTAATACACAACTTATACAAATATTACACATCTTTCATAATTATTACACAACTTGTACAAATGCATATCTAGCACAAATACGTACAATACATAACTACCCCAAATATGAAAATACACAACTAGCATAAATACACGATTTACACAAATACAATTGCGACATTTACACAACTTGCTCAAAAATATAATCAATACACAACTTACCAAAATATGAACAATACATAACTAGCACATATTCATTAAATACACAACTAAGCAATTTCCGCAAATACACATACAAAAACATATACAATTAATACAGACAACTTGCACAAAACAATACACAATTTATAGAAATATAATCAATACATAATTGCAATAATCATACAACTCATGCAAAATACATATTCTGCACAATTAATACACAAGTATATTAATTGTGCTATATATGTACAAACACAACCAACTGGGTCAAACAATACACAATTTGCATGATATTTTTCTGGGTAAATTTAGGACATTAATTATAATATGCTGAGGTTAACCAACTCCCCAAAAGTCAGAATTTCACATATAAAAATGGTGCATATGACTTCCGATGAGCTCAATATATAACACATTCTTTTTCCATTAAGATATCAACATTATTAGTGCTAAACTATTCATCTAACATATGTCCACTGTTTTTATGTCTTATTAATACCTTCCTTGTTACATCCTCTCCAATCAGACCACCCATATTTATGTATTTATTCAAATCATCTAACAGACTTATTTGTTCTAGCCTTAGTTATGTTAGGGCAGGTGGGGTTAGGTGAAGTCAGTATTTTCTATGATAATTTTAGACAAATTTGCTATATCTTATCAAAATGCATCTAGTTAAAACTTAAATTCATCTAAATCTATCAAAAATATACTTATACTACGCAAATTTGACTAAATTCAACCTAGCTAAACTAACTAAATATGAGCATCCCATATCCTCACATGCAAGCCTATGTCGCCTCTGTCCATACATTATATGAGTCTGCCATATAGCTCGAACCCCAAATAGGAAAATTTACACTATTTCATAAACATGCTAGTTCATTACCCTAAGATATTATATATGTCCTTCCCTACACGACCTCACCTAACCTGACCTGGCATAATCAAACCTAGATTTAGTTCAAGTTGGTGAAATTTAAGCTATGCCACTTTAATTCGACATAATTTATGGCAATTTCCACCAAATATACCCAAATGTTGCGTAGCATAGCACTGCCAAAGCCCATTTTCTCCTATTCCATACTACCCTACACAACCTCACCTAACCTGACCTAGCATATCCAAACCTGGATTTGGTTAAAGTTGGCGAAATTTATGCTATGCCACCTAAATATGACCAAATTTAAGGCAATTTCCACCAAATATACCCAAAATGTTGTGTATCATAGCATCACCAAAGCCCATTTTTACCTACATTTTCTCCTATTCCATCCTACCCTACACAACCTCACCTAACCTATCCTAGCATATCCAAACCTGGATTTGGTTAAAGTCTGCGAAATTTAAGCTATCCCGCCTAAATTCGATCTAATTTAAGGCAATTCCCACCAAATATATCCAAATGTTCTGTATCACAGCACTGCCAAAGCCCATTTTTACCTACATTTACTCCTATTCCATCCTACCCTACGCAACCTTACCTAACCTATCCTAGCATATCCAAACCTAGATTTGGTTAAAGTCGGCGAAATTTAACTTATCCCATATAAATTTGACCTAATTTAAGACAATTTCCACCAAATATACCCAAAAATGTTTTGGAACATAGCACGGCCAAAGCTCATTTTAGCTGAGTTTTCACCTATTCCAACCTGCCCTAGACAACCCTACCCATCCTCTCCTGGCATATCCAAAGTCAGATTTGATTATAGTTGGCAAAATTTATGCCTTTCCAACCTAAATTTTACCTAATTTAAGCCAATTTCCACCGAATATACCCAAATGTTTTGTATCTTAGCATGGTCAAAGTTCATTTCACCCAAGTTTTTCACCTATTCCATTTTACCTTACACAGCCTTACCTAACCTGACCTAGCATATCCCAAGCTAGATTTGATTAGAGTTCGTGAAATTTATGCTTACTCACCTAAATTCAACCTAATTTAAGACAATTTCTACCCAATATACCCAAAATGATTTGTTACATAGCTCAGCCAAAGACCATTTTACCCGAGTTTTCACATATTCCAACCTACCCTACATAGCCTTACCTATCCCTGACCTAGCAGATTTGATTAAAGTTGGGGAAATTTAAGCTATCGCCATCAAATTGGAGACAATTTCCACCAAATATGCCTAAATGTTGTGTATCATAGCACAGCCAAAACCCATTTTACCCACATTTTCATCCATTCCATCTAAACCTGGACCTAGCCTCTGATACTACATATACTCAGAGAAGTGATGTTTTTGGATATGAACCTAAATGCCCGCGCCTAACCTGCAAGAGTCTTGGAGCTTTGTTGAATATTTTATCTATTTTTCTTCAAAAACTGAAGTTTTGGATATGAACCTATCCGCACTGTGCCTAACCTGCTAGGTTCTTTGTTGAACATTGTAACCATATTCATAGAAAAGTGATGTTTTGGATATGGACCTAACAGCCCCTCTCCTTTAAAACTTGGAACTGTGTTCAATATTGTAGATATAGTGTTGGGTATGTGTTTTGTTTTTACACATCAACCCAACCGTCCTGGACCTAACCTCCCTTCATCGGGTCCATAGAATTACCCAAATCGACCCAAATCAGGCCAAAACTACCCAAATCGTATTAGCATTACGTAAGTAATGAAGAAATATGGTATATTTACTTACTATAATGTTGGTGCTACACGTAGAACATGATCAAACCTATTTTTACTCTGAAATAATCTAATTTCATAACGAAATGAGACGTAAATATGTGAGAGGTGACGCCATAGGAAGTCGACGGTCCAAGCGACAATTGTGTGGAGCGACTTATCCAAGATATATGGTCGCCTGGAGAGTGTTTGCTGCCATAACAGCCTCCTGTACACAGTGATCCAGTCGTCGTATTTCATGGCTCAAATTGTCGCAAATTTAATTGGTAATATTAACAAGTAGAATGTGTATTTATAATAATATTTTTCATAAACAGCCACAAAATATTTAATATTTATTAAAAAAAAGTGTCTGGAAGTTAAATCAATTCCACATGACAATAAATTTGTTATATAGATACTAGCGTTATTCGTTGGTATGCGTTCGCTATTTAAACTACTCCAGTCCTTTTCGTTCATAGAACACCGAACCCTACACGCCCTCTGATATATTGCTTAATTAACAAATATTCACAAATAAAGATTATATTTATATATGTTATCAGAAAGGCAGATATAAAATAGTTTGTGTTAATGCATCACAGAGATTATACCTTATTAGAGAGGAAAAATATTCATATTTTAAACAAGGCTTCTTGGCCGACGCTCTCCTTACCGATATGGGAACTATGACCTTCCGAAGATCAATGTTAATTGAATCTATATATTGTAAAAAACGAAGTTTTTTATGTCATCAGAAAGACATATAAGCTGCATGTTAATACTTTGGTATAAATATAACTGAAGTGAAAGTGAAGATATATGCCTTTTTATAGTTACTTGATGGCTCGCTCAGGGAGTGTGAAGGCCTGCACACAAGCCAATCAATTTTATAATTAATGTACATATATGCAAAGTAACGTCAAAGGTTTTTATTTCAGAATAAAGACAGATGTAGACGATAATGTAAATACATTTCAAGGAAAACATATCTTAAATGAAAGCAAAGACATGGTCAAATAAATAGGCAATACCACACCATCGCCAGTGTCCGAACACATGAATATTCGCATTAGGTAGGTGAAAGGAAATGTACCCAACCATTTCCATTTACGCGACCAGTTTCCGTTCTTATGTTCTTACTTACATTTATTGAAATTTATCATCATCATCATTTACAGAAATAAATTAACATAAAAATGTAGTAATTTTAATACACAAAACAGAAGTAGATATGTATGTAAATTATGACGCAGGATAGGATCACTATTGCAGAACTATTCGCATACTTTGCGTCATTATATACAGTACTGGAATTTAAAAAAAATCGCGGAATTCAGAGATAACACCATCATTGGTGTCCAAGAAAAGTGTAAGTACTTCATTTATAATGATGTGCTGCCCGAAATCTTAGCGAAGTATCTAAAATTTGCTTACTGTAAGTAATTCATGCAAATGATTGTAAAGCCGTCGCCCAGTTGGGTGGGTGTGGAGCACATGACTGTTAAGCTGCCGCCCAGTTGGTTGGGTGTGGAGCACATGACTGTAAAGCTGCCGCCCATTTGGGTGGGTGTGGAGCACATGACTGTTAAGCTGCCGCCCAGTTGGGTGGGTGTGGAGCACATGACTGTTAAGCTGCCGCCCAGTTGGGTGGGTGTGGAGCACATGACTATAAAGCTGCCGCCCAGTTGGGTGGGTGTGGAGCACATGACTGTTAAGCTGCCGCCCAGTTGGGTGGGTGTGGAGCACATGACTGTTAAACTACCGCCCAGTTGGGTGGGTGTGGAGCACATAACTGTTAAGCTGCCGCCCAGTTGGGTGGGTGTGGAGCACATGACTGTAAAGCTGCCGCCCAGTTGGGTGGGTGTGGAGCACATGACTGTTAAGCTGCCGCCCAGTTGGGTGGGTGTGGAGCACATGACTATAAAGCTGCCGCCCAGTTGGGTGGGTGTGGAGCACATGACTGTTAAGCTGCCGCCCAGTTGGGTGGGTGTGGAGCACATGACTGTTAAGCTACCGCCCAGTTGGGTGGGTGTGGAGCACATGATTGTTAAGCTGCCGCCCAGTTGGGTGGGTGTGGAGCACATGACTGTTAAGCTACCGCCCAGTTGGGTGGGTGTGGAGCACATGACTGTTAAGCTGCCGCCCAGTTGGGTGGGTGTGGAGCACATGACTGTTAAGCTGCCGCCCAGTTGGGTGGGTGTGGAGCACATGACTGTTAAGCTGCCGCCCAGTTGGGTGGGTGTGGAGCACATGACTGTTAAGCTGCCGCCCAGTTGGGTGGGTGTGGAGCACATGACTGTAAAGCTGCCACCCAGTTGGGTGGGTGTGGAGCACATGACTGTAAAGCTGCCGCCCAGTTGGGTGGGTGTGGAGCACATGACTGTAAAGCTGCCGCCCAGTTGGGTGGGTGTGGAGCACATGACTGTAAAGCTGCCGCCCAGTTGGGTGGGTGTAGAGCAAGACTAGTAATTGGACGACTCACCATAGATGTAAAGTGCCTAGTATAGTGACTTGTGAGCCTCTTGTTGAATCACTTGTGATACAAAGATTATTGATGTGTGTATTTGTGTGGGTGATTGAATATGTATGTGAATGTATATGTATGTATATGTATATATGCAATTGACGATCACGAAACAATAATCATTTGTATGCGGAAAAATCCATATTTCATTTCTCTGGATTTACCTCATATGTATATATATGTACATGTATGTATGATTATGTGTACATGTATATATAACATTAATAAGAGGAAATGAAGATGAAGAAATGATAAAAAGAATGGCAATAGTGGATAGTAGTAACACACTTAAGAATTATTCAGTAATAAATACAAACTCGTCCTTCACCTATGATAAAGGAAAGTCAACTTGGAAGGATTCAATTTACATGAGATTAAGATTAGGATACAAATATATCTGGCAATACGGAGTTGATGTCAGTGAAAAAGATAAGGAGTGTAAATTATGTAGTATGCCGCACGCCCACACCTTAGAACATTATGTATTAGAGTGTCAACTTATTGATAACTATAGAAATAAGGAAATAAGTAATGTACCACATCAAATTGTTTGTATGTGTGATAATGGTATGATAGACAGTATACTTAGGAGCTACAAAAATTTTGCCCCAAGAGTGTAACAATTGTATGCTGTACTTACTATATTAACCTGCAATGTTAAATGGGATTCTTGTAATGCTAATTGTCTATTTGTACTTACTGAATTTGTACGCCCCTTGAGGGACTTGAAGTAGAGGGGGTAGAAATAGCCTAAGTTACTCTATCCCTTTGAGATGTATTTTTTTCTTGTCTCAATAAACATACTTGAACTTGAACTGTAAATATTTGTGGCTTCCTGACCATAAAGTTACCGCCGCAGTCGAGGGTAAGAGACCGGATGTACCCAGTATACAAGCCGCACTAGCTATTAGTTCATAAAAGCTGACAACTTACCCAGATAAACATTACTTCCTAATTATATATATATATGCAAATAATAAAATTAAAATGTTTAAAACGTGATTATATATATGTATCATGTGGACAGTTTTTAATGTAATTTTTTCTCCTGATATTCGGGTTCTTTATTATGCTTCATCTTGAGGCAAAGCCCAATACCTTACGCCATATTGATGCTCTGTCTATAGATCATTCTCTCTCTCTCTCAAATCATATACATTGATGGTTTCCTACACCGCCACACGGGTGCAGCTGCAAGTGCAGTTGCCTCTACCCATCAGACAGAACTATTTGCCTTGCTTGTTACACTAAAATGTGTACAAGTGTGTGTGTCTATGTATTAACACGATGTACTGAACGGGGTGAGAATAGCTTGAGCTACCTCATCCATTTGTGTGTATTTTACCTCAATAAACTTATTTCAATTTCAATTTCAATTCAAGTCTCCAAACTTGATGCATTAATTGTAAGTGATTTTCTACCATCCTGCATTAATTGTAAGTGATTTCTATCATGCTTAATTGCGCGCAACTCTCTAAGACACAATTGTAACATGACCGTGTCTGAAGCTAGACAGAAAACACAACATTATTAGTGATGGTAACATAAGCCATTTCATGTGAATTCCATCTTCGTTGACCTCCGAAACTTGAGGAATGGTCCAGAAAATAGCTACTAAAGTTTAAGTCAAGTGTGAAGATACTTTAGTTGATACTTAGATACTTCCAATAAGTGTAAACATAAGTGCTGACGATGCTACCTTCCTCTATTCAGACCCCAACCCAAACGCACTATATAATAATAAAAATAATAGATTTAAAAAGTCCACTCATGGATGTAAACTAACAAACTCACATCAAACATAAAAAAGACCGACTACTATTTTTGTTCGAAAGTAAATCCTGAAACCAAATTCAACTTCAGATACACAATGTTAACATTAGCAATAATGATTATGGAAAGTTCCTTGACCTATACATAGACAAGAGACTGAACTTCAGCATCCACATACAACACATATGTGAGTGGTGAGAGAGAGAGAAAGAGAGAGAGAGAAAGATAGACAGACAGACAGAGAGAGAGACAGACAGAGAGACAGAGAGAGACAGAGAGAGAGAGTGAGAGAGTATTCACCTAGTTGTGCAGGCGCGGGTTGAGCTCTGCTCATTCGGCCCGCCTCTCAACTGTCAATCAACTATTACTGACTAACTAATTTTTTTTCTCTCGCACACACACACACACACACACACACACACACACACACACACACACACACACACACACACACACACACACACACACACACACACACACACACACACACACACAAACAATCGACCGGGTAAACAAGGATAAACTATTCAACACTGGTGGGAAACTGAGTACCCACATGAGCCACAGAGACGTTAAAAGGAACTTTTTCAGTGTCAGAGTAGTTAACGGATAGAATGCATTAGGCAGTGATGTGGTGGAGGCTAACTCCATACACAGTTTTAAATGTAGATGTGATAGAGCCCAGTAGGCTCAGGAATCTGTACACCAGTTGATTGACAGTTGAGAGGCGGGACCAAAAAGCCAAAGCTCAACCCCCGCAAGCACAAATAGGTGAGTACACACACACCAGGAAGCAACCCGTAGCAACTGTCTAATTTCCAGGTACCTATTTACTGCTCGGTGACATCACATTAACATTTACAGAGAGTAGAAAATTAATTAGGTATCTGGGAGCTAGTTAACTGTTGTGGGATGTATATCTTGAGGTACTGTATACAATGTTCACAACAGAGCAATGTATAATCATTTCATTGTATACAACACATTGAGAAAGAATGAAGGTTAGATCCGAAAATTATTGTGTGGCTCTCTCATGACTTGTTTCCGGCGCGAAGAGTTGTGAATTTACATGAAAATGTACCAACAAAATCTTGTTACATAGCAGTAGGAGTAACATTTACTCCCTAGGTCCACGAGTCTAGAGCGCTGTCCACTCGGCCACCACCTCCCTTATGAGAGGGAGAGAGTGAGTGTGTGTGTACTCACCTAATTGTGCTTGGGGGGTTGAGCTCTGGCTCTTTGGTCCCGCCTCTCAACTGTCAATCAACTGATGTACAGATTCTTGAGCCTACTGGACTCTATCATATCTACATTTGAAACTGTGTATGGAGTCAGCCTCCACCACATTACTGCCTAATGCATTACATCTGTTAACTATTTTGACACTGAAAAAGTTCTTTCTAACGTCCCTCTGGCTCATTTGGGTACTCAGTTTCCACCTGTGTCCCCTTGTTTGCGTACCACCCGTGTTAAACAGTTTATCTTTATCTACCTTGTCAATTCCTCTGAGAATTTTGTAGGTAGTGATCATGTCTCCCATACTCTTCTGCCTTCTAGTGTCGTGAGGTGCTTTTCTCGCAGCCTTTCTCCGTAGCTCATGCCTCTTAGTTCTGGGACTAGCCTAGTGCCATATCTCTGAACTTTTTCAAGCTTCGCCTTGTGCTTGACAAGGTACGGACTCCATGCTGGGGCCACATACTCCAGGATTGGTCTTACATATGTGGTATAGAAGGTTCTGAATGATTCCTTACACAGGTTCCTGAAGGCTGTTCTGATGTTAACCAGTCTCGCATAATCACACACTCACGTGTGTGTGTTTGTGTGTGTGTGTGTGTGTGTGTGTGTGTGTGTGTGTGTGTGTGTGTGTGTGTGTGTGTGTGTGTGTGTGTGTGTGTGTGTGTGTAAAATATACACTGAGGACAGGCAGCTTGTGCATGTCTATTCGTTAGGTGTATATCGAGGTCCACCTCCAAGGTCGAACTACTGACCTCCACATTCACCCTGGGCACAAGTAGTCTCGAACCACTAACCCCAGGAGCAGGAGACTGTAGTTCTATTAACTACTTTACCTACAGCATAAAGAAGAATTCCAGAAACAAGAAATGGCAGTTGTTAACTGCTTCTGGAATCCTTCCTCGAATGTAGATGTTGCAAGGTTCTTTGATTATGTAAGTTAACAATAAAGAACTAGATACAAATTAAATGTGTGCTATAAAATATGTGTATGTGACATATATTCATATAAGCACAGACGTTGCGGTATTCAGAGTAAGGACAGTTTTTCCTCAGACCCATGCTCGACTTTGTTACTTGCCCCATACACATGTTTTATTTCACACATTTCATTGTGATGAACGATGGACCTGCTAGTTCCAGTTTGCACTGTTCTACTTTCTTCAAATCCATCCAGGAGTTCTCGTCTAATGACACTTTTAAGGGACCTATTTGATAACTCAAGATTCCATTCAATACTGTCTTTATTTACTGCAGCCTTAGCAAGGGCGTCAACTTTGTCATGTTCCTGCATGCCAGTGTGAGAAGGAATCCACAACATTTTTATATTTACCCTCTTGCAAAGTATTCTTATATATCTACGTCTAGCTTCCAAGACAAGCACGTTATTACTTGATTGCAAACTGTTTATTGCTCGTAGTGAGGATAGGGAGTCAGAAATAATTAAGCTGTCTACTTCAGTGTTGTCAATAATTTCGAGTGCTACCAGTATCGCTACCAACTCGGCTTGCATTGTGGACGTCCAGTTACTAATTCGGATATTTCTTTGAATTGTGCTGCCATCGGGCTGATGAGCAATAACAGCACTTCCTGCCCTCCCTGTAGCTGTATTGAGTGATCCGTCAGTGTATATGGTCTGTGCAATGTTGTTTTCAGCTTGTATATTGTGAATGTGTTCTATGGTGCTTAATTTAGCAGCAAGCTGAGCATGAGGGTTGCTTGTGATTAGTTTCTTGGTGTGGTATGCAGGGGTCGGGATGTCAAAAGGTACTATCTACCAGGGTGGAAGGAAGTGCTGTACTCTTTCATCTGTATATACATCGTGCAGTGCCATCATTTTAATATGAGTGGCAGTTCTTTGAATCCATTTAGACTCGCTAGTTCCATTTCGTATGTGTTCTAACAGTGCAACTGACACAATGTTGTTTTTGTTATCACGCAGCAGCTTTAGTCCCATCATAAGATTAATTTCAAATATTCTATCTCTAATGCTAAGTATATTTAATTCTTTCCGCATGTTGAGAACTTTGGTAGTTATAGGACAGCCAAGTATAATTCTGAGTGCTTCATTTTGCATTTTTTCCAGTCTATCAATACTTTTGCCATTCTGCAGGACCAAAGCTGGTGCATGATAGTCTATCAGAGACCTTATATACGCTAAATACATCATTCTTGCTATTCTAATATTAACACCATATTTCGGGCTGTACCCCACTACAGTTCTGAAAGCCTTGAGTCTGTCTCTACATTGTTGATGTAACTTATTGACTGCAGTTGAGGTACAAGGGACAGAGACACCAAGGTATTTGAAAAAAGAGACATAGTCTATTGGTATGTTGTCTATCTTAAGTTTTCGTGGTCCACTTTTGCGGTTGCCAATTTGTCTGTTAAATACCTTAGTTTTAGCAGCGTTGATTACAAGACCAAGGCTCTCACAAGCTGTATGTATACAATTTAAGACTGTTTGCATTTTGCGGTGGGTTTTAGTATGCACAAGGATGTCATCTGCATAGCTGATAGTGATGTTTGCCGGACTAGTTGGGATTGATTTTAGTAAAGCATTAATTAGAACATTAAACAAGGTAGGACTAAGTACTCTTCCATGTGGGGTGCCTAGTTGCACTACTTTAGTTTCACTCTTGTAGCCTTGGAACAGCGCAGAGGACTTCCGGTTGGTAAGATAGCCTCGTATCCACTGTAATAAATGTCCCCCTATATCCATTCTCGCTAATTCATACATAATCACTTCCCTATTAGCAATATCAAAGGCATTTTTTAAATCAAGAAATGTTGTGTACTTGTGCCTTTTATCTCCATGAACAGTAAGAAAGGTTGTGATACAGTTGTGTACACTTTTACCATGTGTGAAACCATTGATATCAGGTGACATGTGCTCTTTAACTCTATACAATAATCTATTAAGCACCATTCTCTCAAAGGTTTTGCACATGCAACTGGTCAGTGAGATGGGACGGAAAGCATCAGGTTGGCCAGGCTTTGGTACAGGTACTGTAAGACTGGTGGTCCATGATACAGGCAACTGCCCAAAGACATAGCTGGCATTAAACAATTCTAATAATGGGTTACCGGGTACACGATGTAGGAGTCTTAGAATATCATAGGTGATACCGTCCTCACCAGGAGCAGTGCTACTGCCCCTGGAGAGGGCTGCATCCAATTCATAATCTGTATATGGAACATCACATTCATCATGTTGCTTGCTCAACATGAAATTTATGAGAGAATTTCTGTCTGTGGACCTCGCCTGCAATTTCTCCCTAGTGCTAGCTGGTAGCATTCCAAGGCTGGAAACCTGAGCCCATTTTGCAATTAACTGATTGGCTTTCTGTAGTGGGTTTGGGTGTGAAACTTGTCTACTATTTTTACCAATAATTTTGTTTATGCCTTTCCAGGCTTTGCCCAGGGGAGTATGCAGGTTAAGTCCACTAACAAAACCCTCCCATTCATTTTGTCTCAGTTCAGTCATTCTCTCCCTTGCCGCTGCAAGCGCGGCCTGAAACAGTTTTAACATTTGAGGAGTTCTAAGGCTCTTATATGCTTTACCTGTCTGTCTAGCAATTGATTTAAGCTCTTTCAGTTTAGCATCATCATAGTACTGGTTGTGTCTGACCTGTTTACCAGTACTTCTTTTTGTTTGGCGTGACTCACTATTTTTGATGGCCTCATAGGTATATGGGTACATCCGGTCTCTTACCCTCGACCGCGTCGGTACCTTTATGGTCAGGAAGCCACGGATATTTACAATGGGGCTCGGTCAGTCAATATGATTCCTTTGACATCACTCAACTTATGTATTCTGTTCTCGTATTGACAATTTGAATGATATCAAGAATATTTTGAATATCTTCTGACATAGATGGTGCTGTAGTTGATTGTTGTTCATGACCTGTCCAGTGCGTCAAGATTGGTCTCATTAGCATCTCTCAGATTAGTGGGAAGAAATTCTTGCTGCAAGAATGTGTGTTCTCAGAGCTAACTAGGGTAACTAAAATACTTATTTCCTAAATAAATACTTTAATTGTAAATATTTGAAAATATATGGTATGTTTCCGAATTTCTGACGATATTAAACATATTGTGGTTTATAATTAAGTTCTTAATAGTGATCCTATCCTGCATCATAATTTACATAATATCTACTTCTGTTTTGTGTATTAAAATGACTACTTTTTATGTTAATTTATTTCTGTAAATGATGATGATGATAAAGTTCAATAAATGTAAGTAAGAACATAAGAATGAAGGTAACTGCAAAAGACTTATTGGCCCATACGAGGCAGCTCCTCGTATGGAGCTGCCTTTGATAAGTAATTACCAAAGAAGGCACCAAGCCGGGAAGGCTGTGTAGCACAATAAAATAAGTCTACTGCTCCTGAAGAGGACGGTATTACTTACAGTTTACTGAGATTAGTCTCACAAGTACCAGGTAATCCACTTTTAGTGTTGTACAGAATGAGTTTAAGTGAAGGAGTATTACCTGATGATTGGACAGTGTCATTGTTCCCATCCCCAAAGCACACTCAGATAATTATAGACCCATATCTCTAACATAATTTTGTCTATTAGCACAGTTTTCGGCGTGAATGCATTTTGGTTCTACAAGGTAGCCAACTCCATCAAAATATTAAATATGTACCCAACTCAATTAACGATTAATCAACCAATTACTCCATGGGATAACTTGGATCTAGCAGTTGATTTTGTAAATGCACCCAAGAAAGATAATGTACACTCTACATTATTAAAACAGTTAACACTGTGAAGCATCACTGAAAGTACTCAGAGTATGGGTAACGATGTGTATCAGTGCTATACCGACGGTTCTGTAGAAGAAGGTGGATGATGTACCGGATGTGCATGTAATATATTTGAACAATCTTCTCTCGTACATACATGAATGAAGCGCGTCAATGATTGGGCAAGTACAACTCAAACCGAACTTGCATTCATATACCTTGCCACTGAATTTTTAAAACACAAAGGCAGTCGACTTATATACTGTGATTCGCAGAGTGCACTCCTGGTATTGAACGCACATAGTAGTGACACCCAGAAAATAGTCAGTGATATTCGAATGAATATTTTAGCTGCCAAAGAAAAGAGATTTGAAATTAAATTCCTATGGATACCATCACATGTTGGCATCTCAAGGCATGACACTGTTGATATGCTTGCAAAGACAGCCTGTAGAAAACCAGTGGTAGAAATTTATATGGGTGTTTCATTAGCAGTGACAAAGAGAATACTTAAGCAAACATCTAATGAAAATCTCACCGACCTAACAAATTCACAAAGACCTGAAAATTGTAGCATTAAATATTATGATAGATATCGTGCGGAGACATTCACATACAGGATTAATGGAACAAGAACCCAATGTGATGTTATAGTGGCCATAATACGCTTGGGATATAGACGTATCTGGCAGCTTTCTCAAAACCCAAATGTCGAGTACACAATGTGTCAACTTTGTAAAAGAGAAAATATGCACTCCCTTGAACATTATATTGTAGAATGTCCCATACTGACTGACTTTCGCCCTCCTGGGCTAAGGTATGCTGAACTGTGTAATTACTATTTGAGTACTGGAACACTTGATGATATATTGAACTTGTACCCTAGATTGACCATGTAACGTATCAATTATACAATGAATGTATGTGATGTAACTCTATAACCTGAGCTTGTGAAAGCACCTTAATCACCTTCAGTGATTAAGTGCTTAATTGCACACTAGTTTCTCTATCAGTTATCTCACCTTGTCAGAGTAAAAGAGACAAATATATGTGTATGTATGTGTGTATATATGTATGTATATATATATGTATATGTACGCATACGTCTGTGTGTGTATATGTATGTGTATAAAGTATATGTGGAAGCTGGTCAGAATTCAATTTCACCTTTGTAAATGCACGTTAATGACACTATGTAAAAGACACATCGAACACTTTATGTAGGGCATACGTAAATCTGTGTATTTATGTATTTACGTATGTAGCTTAGCCTAGCATTTTAAAAACACTACAATCACCTTATGTGGTTAATTGTTCAATAAATCCCTGACCTATATGTTTAACAAATCTCTAACCCTATCAATGGAGTTAGTTAGTTTAGTTCTTATATTATGCACCCTATACCCATCTTGTGGGCGGTAGTGGAAAGGGTTAGAGTCCATGGCGGACTGAAGAAAATGTATATATGCTGGTTAGCATTGTTAATGTGTGGCCACGTCTGTGGTAGAAAATAATACAAAAAATCAAATAAAGGTATTATTGAAACTTTATAGGAAAACATTAAATGCTAAATATATCTTTAATATTATACTTGAAATATTGTATACTTTGCTCTTTCCATCGTACTTCTGCACCTGCTGGCAAGTGGTTCGGTGCAGTGTGCAGGTGATGTTCATTACTGGGTGAGCTGGCAGGTGATGTTCATTACTGGGTGAGCTGGCAGGTGATGTTCATTACTGGGTGAGCTGGCAGGTGGTGCTCACCTGCCAGCTCACCCAACGAAAATTTGGTTTTTAATACACTTACACATTTATTGGGTCTTTCCTTCACTTTCATTCAAGCACTAGGGTATTACAGTAAGTGTTTTAATTATAATATTTATTAACGTTATTATTTTGAATTTTTATTATTATTAGTATTATTATTAACAGGAGAGGAGTGTGTGTGTGTGTGGGGGGGGGGGTATAATGGTACACATGTCCACATCCCAATGCCCGCCCTTCCAGGACTGGGGGTGCGGGGGTGTACAATAAACTATACCCACATCCGGCGGCAGCTTGTCGAAGGCGGAAGTGTAGCCTAGACTATTTGTCATGATAATTAGTGATGACTCTTATTTTGATTATGGGTCCGTAATCCAGCTAAGCTTTTATTCTTAATTTATATTACAATGCTGGTAAAATACACTTCTTGATGATGAGTATGGAGTACAAATGAACTCATTGTGTACCCAAGTTCAAGTTCAAGTGTGTTTATTGAGATAAGCAATAAATACATCTCAAAGGGATAGAGTAGCTTAGGCTATTTCAACCCCCCTCTAATTCAAGTCCCTCAAGGGGTGCACAAATACTGTGACTACAAATAGACAAATAACATTACAAGAATCCAAACAAGAATTGTGTACCCTATACTCACAGGATGAATATAGGGTACACAATAAACTACCACTCACATCATGGGTATGGGTTGCACAAGAAACTATCGCGCAGAGGATGAATATGGAGAGCAAAGTAAACAAAGATTCACACGATGAGAAAGGGTTGCGCAATGTCCTATGACTCACAGAATGAGTATTAGCTGCACAATAAACTACAGGTCACAGGATAAGTATGGGTTGCACAATAAATTACAGGTCACAGGATGGGTATGGGCTGCACAAACTACCGGTAACAGGATGAGTATGGGATGCACAATAAATTACGGGTCACAGGATGAGTATGGGTTGCACAAACTACTGGTAACAAGATGAGTATGTGGTGCACAATAAATTACCGCACAGAGGATGAGTATAGGGTGCACAAACTGGTTGGGTAAATGGAAATGGTTGGGTACATTTCCTTTCACCTAATGCGACTATTCATGTGTCCGAACACCGGCGATTGTGTGGTATTGGCTATTTATTTAACCATAACTTTGCATTCATTTAATAATTATATTAAGACATGTTTTCCTTGAAATGTAGTTACATTATCGTCTACATGGCTTTATTCTGACATAAAGACCTATGGCGTTACTTTGCATATATGCAAAGTAATTATAAAATTGATTGGCTTGTGTGGAGGCCTTCACACTCCCTGAGCGAGCCATCAAGTAACTATAAAAAGGCATATATCTTAACTTTCAATTCAGTTATATTTATGCCAAATTATTAACATGCAGCTTATATTTATGTCTTTATGATGACATAGAAAACTTCGTTTATTACAATATCTAGATTAAATTAACATTGATCTTCGGAAGGTCATAGTTCCCATATCGGTAAGGAGAGCGTCGGCCATGAAGCCTTGTTTAAAGTATGAATATTTTTCCTCTCTAATAAGGTATAATCTCTGTGATGGATTCACAAAAACTATTTTATATCTGCCTTTCTGATAACATATACAAATATAATCTTTATTTGTGAATATTTCTTAATTAAGCAATATATCAGAGGGCGTGTAGGGTTCGGTGTTCAATGAACGAAAAGGACTGGATCACTGTGTACAGGAGGCTGATATGGCAGCAAACACTCTCCTGGCGACCATATATCTTGGATAAGTCGCTCCACACAATTGTCGCTTGGACCGTCGACTTCCTATGGCGTCACCTCTCACATATTTACGTCTAATTTCGTTATGAAATTAGATTATTTCAGAGTAAAAATAGGTTTGATCATGTTCTATGTGTAGCACCAACATTATAGTAAGTAAATATACCATATTTCTTCATTACTTACGTAATGCTAAGACGATTTGGGTAGTTTTGGGCTGATTTGGGTCGATTTGGGTAATTCTATGGACCGCCCTTCATCTAACTTCAAATTTATCGTAAATATGGAAGGACGTGTTGTTTGTGCAACAACCCAACCGTCCTGGACCTAACCTCCATTTATCAAACTTCAAATTTATCATAAATATGGGAGGACCGTGTTATTTGTGCATCAACCGTGGGTAAAATGGGTTTTGGCTGTGCTATGATACACAACATTTAGGCATATTTGGTGGAAATTGTCTCCAATTTGATGGCGATAGCTTAAATTTCCCCAACTTTAATCAAATCTGCTAGGTCAGGGATAGGTAAGGCTATGTAGGGTAGGTTGGAATATGTGAAAACTCGGGTAAAATGGTCTTTGGCTGAGCTATGTAACAAATCATTTTGGGTATATTGGGTAGAAATTGTCTTAAATTAGGTTGAATTTAGGTGAGTAAGCATAAATTTCACGAACTCTAATCAAATCTAGCTTGGGATATGCTAGGTCAGGTTAGGTAAGGCTGTGTAAGGTAAAATGGAATAGGTGAAAAACTTGGGTGAAATGAACTTTGACCATGCTAAGATACAAAACATTTGGGTATATTCGGTGGAAATTGGCTTAAATTAGGTAAAATTTAGGTTGGAAAGGCATAAATTTTGCCAACTATAATCAAATCTGACTTTGGATATGCCAGGAGAGGATGGGTAGGGTTGTCTAGGGCAGGTTGGAATAGGTGAAAACTCAGCTAAAATGAGCTTTGGCCGTGCTATGTTCCAAAACATTTTTGGGTATATTTGGTGGAAATTGTCTTAAATTAGGTCAAATTTATATGGGATAACTTAAATTTCGCCGACTTTAACCAAATCTAGGTTTGGATATGCTAGGATAGGTTAGGTAAGGTTGCGTAGGGTAGGATGGAATAGGAGAAAATGTAGGTAAAAAAACGGGCTTTGGCAGTGCTGTGATACACAACATTTGGATATATTTGGTGGGAATTGCCTTAAATTAGATCGAATTTAGGTGGGATAGCTTTAATTTTGCAGACTTTAACCAAATCTAGGTTTGGATATGGTAGGATAGGTTAGGTAAGGTTGCGTAGGGTAGGATGGAATAGGAGAAAATGTAGGTAAAAATGGGCTTTGGCATTGCTGTGATACGCAACATTTGGGGATATTTGGTGGGAATTGCCTTAAATTAGGTCGAATTTATGTGGGATAGCTTAAATTTCGCAGACTTTAACCAAATCCAGGTTTGGATATACTAGGATAGGTTAGGTGAGGTTGTGTAGGGTAGGATGGAATAGGAGAAAATGTAGGTAAAAATGGGCTTTGGTGATGCTATGATACACAACATTTTGGGTATATTTGGTGGAAATTGCCTTAAATTAGGTCATATTTAGGTGGCATAGCATAAATTTCGCCAACTTTAACCAAATCCAGGTTTGGATATGCTAGGTCAGGTTAGGTGAGGTTGTGTAGGGTAGTATGGAATAGGAGAAAATGGGCTTTGGCAGTGCTATGCTACGCAACATTTGGGTATATTTGGTGGAAATTGCCATAAATTATGTCGAATTAAAGTGGCATAGCTTAAATTTCACCAACTTGAACTAAATCTAGGTTTGATTATGCCAGGTCAGGTTAGGTGAGGTCGTGTAGGGAAGGTGCCGAGTGTGGCAAAAAATTTAGAGAACGTGGAAAAATAATAAGGCACATGTTAGTGCATTCAGGTGACAAACCTCATGAATGTCCAGAGTGTGGGAAGAAATTCAGTCTACGTCGAAGTATGACGACTCACATGTTAGTGCATTCAGGTGACAAACCTCATGAGTGTCCAGAGTGTGGGAAGAGATTCAGTGAGCGTGGAAATATGAAGCGTCACATGATGGTGCATGCGGATGAGAAACCTTTTCAATGTGCCGAGTGTGGCAAAAAATTTAGAGAACGTGGAAAAATAATAAGGCACATGTTAGTGCATTCAGGTGACAAACCTCATGAATGTCCAGAGTGTGGGAAGAAATTCAGTCTACGTCGAAGTATGACGACTCACATGTTAGTGCATTCAGGTGACAAACCTCATGAGTGTCCAGAGTGTGGGAAGAGATTCAGTCAGCATGGACATATGAAGACTCACAGGATGGTACATGCGGATGAGAGACCTTTTCAATGTGCCGAGTGTGGCAAAAAATTTAGAGTACGTGGAACTATAATAAGGCACATGTTAGTGCATTCAGGTGACAAGCCTCATGAATGTCCAGAGTGTAGGAAGAAGTTCAGTCATCTTGGAAGTATGAAGACTCACATGTTAGTGCATTCAGGTGACAAATCTCATGAATGTCCAGAGTGTGGGAAGAGATTCAGTCGTCTTGGAAGTATGAAGATTCACCGGAAGGTGCATGCTAATGAGAGACCTTTTCAATGTGCCGAGTGTGGCAAAAAATTTAGAGTACGTGGAAAAATAATAAGCCACATGTTAGTGCATTCAGGTGACAAGCCTCTGGAGTGTCCAGAGTGTGGGAAGAGATTCAGTCGTCTTGGTGATATGAAGAAGCACAAAATGATACATGCAGATAATAGGCTAAACACTTAAAGTGTGGAAGGTAATTAAGAGAATGTTGAATGATAATGTGGCACATATAGGTATATTAACTTAACTTTAATCTAACAGTGTGCTATCACAATGTCAGTTGGATGTTCTTCAAAGGTAATTCTATTTTGTTTGAGAAATACACTTCACCATGAAAGGTAAAGATCAAGATATTTTATTATATTGTTCTTTTATGAAAGTTAAATGACCAAGCAAGAACTAGAGAAGCTGTCACTATAGGAAAATTCAAAATTGCTTATAAGCATAGAAATATTTTTTTTTTTTTAGTTTAGTTTTTTTTTCTCTTTAGTTTAGCAAAGATAAATCAAAGCTTTAAATGTTTTTCTTCATATTGATGTAAATAATAATGTGCTTTCTGTTTTTGTTCTCTGAAAATTTATTTAAAATGTAATATACTCTGTAGCTAAGTTTTGGACATTATTGTTGTAATATTATTAAGCATTGGTGCTGGTGAAGAAGACAGTCTGAGACGTACTTAAGATGAGACCATTTGATTGATAGGGAAATGTAGGTTAATCAAGGAATTTTCTCATCAGATTCATATGCAAACTGATGTCTATTTTATATTTTTTGTTTAGGCATATTTATGAATAATACTCTTGATTATAAATATTTCACCGAAGAGTTTATTGAAGGCAGATTGGCATTTATAACTGTCAGTCAAGTTAATATGAAATTTAAATTTATATTACTCTAGAAATTTACATCACTCTAAATTTACCAGAAATTTATATTACTCTAGCCTTACTTTATCAGTTATGCTGTAATTGTCTTGGAATAATATTTTACCCGATTTACCTGAGGGCCACTAACCCTAGTTGCCTCAATAAAAACGGGAAGCTGGCAGCTTGTTGAAGATTCCCTTCCCCCCCCCCCCCCCCCAATTTTCCTTGATTTTTTCCAGGCATATTTTGAAATTCAGCACATTTTTGCAGTTATGGCGTTGGCGGGTAGTCGGTTCCATCGATCAATAACCCTGTGGGTGAAAAAGCCTGATTCCAAGTTATATTAGCTTGATTAGCAATAATATTATCCTGATTCGTATAATCCTCTGTCAATTATATTATCCAAACTGGCAATTATATTAAGATGATTGTGAATTACATAAACCTTACTGGCAATTATATTAGCATGACTGTCAATTTATATCAAACATATTTATTTATGTTGTGGTGCTCGTGGGTTCTATTACATCTATCAATGGAGAGTTTCAGATCAGGATTAGCATTTAGGAACAAGGTTTTGTACATGTAAATAGCACAAGAGAATGTGTAGAGCGAGTGTATATGTAGCATGTTCAGGGATTTAAACAGAGAGGCTGTGTGTTGTTTGAAGACAATTTTATTGTTCTGATAACAGATTTTTATTGGGTGGTGATGAGCATCAGGTAATTTGCAGTGGATGAATGAACCCCAGGCACAGATACCATATGTTCACATACCAACCCTAATTTTCAAAGAAACCTCTAGATTTTTAGCTCCAGCCATTTCATTGCTCTACAACAAATCATTTGAACTCCAAACCTTTCTTGATATTCTAAGGGGAAAAAAGCAAGAGTAACCTTAGTCAATTAAAGTGTCAACCTCACTGAAGTCAACAATTATATACCAATATCAACTCTGCAGATTTTGTCTAAAATATTTTAAAGAGTTAATCTACAAGCAGCCTTAATCTTATTTAGCAAAACAAAATTTACTTAGTTCTTGCCATAATTGTTTCAGGCCCAAAAAAGGACCAATCATGCACCAATTAGTATGATTAACATTATATATGCAGCTCTTGGAAGAAATGAGTACCCTTGTTCATTTATTTGTTGACCTACATTAAGACTTTTTTACACTGTTAACACATTAACTTTCTTAAATTACAACATTACAGAGTAAGAGGTTAATCCCTCCAATACCTAGAGTCTTACCTTAGTGACAGGCTCCAGTATGTCTCTGTGAATGATTCCAATTCACCCACTCTACCTATTAATCCTGGTGTTACACTGGGCAGTATCACTTCACCCTCTCGTCTTTCTCATCTCTCCCTCCCTTTCCAGCCCGTTGCCATCATGAGGGGGCTTGGTTGGCGGATGGTAGAGTGTGATGCTCCATGGGACAGTGTCCTCTGTCCTTTTGAAGCCTAATGCTCTTGCTGCCATCTTCACTAATTGTGCTGAATAATTTTTCCTATTAAGTTTAATTTTTCCTTCCCAATTCTCCTGTTTAATTGCTATTTCCTTGTGACGTTTTGCAATTCTTGATTATTCTTTCAGATGTTTTCTTCTGTTTAGACACCGGGTTTTTGGGGAGGCACACCCTCTCACCCGTAAAACTGTGGTACTCGGCATTGTCGAGCAAGAGTACACCTTTATTGTCAATCTTTTCCTTCATTGCTGAGCCCAATTATATCGTGCTGAGCTTCCATTATATTTTGACGGACTGATGATTCCTATCGTTGCGATTGTAGGGCGTATATCTACAGTGCACCCCTGGGGGGGGGGGGGGGCTTTGTCTTGTTGGGTGTCCTATCCTCTAATTGTGGCTCCATGGTGGGTATGGGGCCTTGTTTGTCGATGAAATGTTTACTCGTTCATTTACATGCTGATATCTGACCCTCTTTTTAACTTCTAAGACGAGAGGTGTGGGAGACCAGGCCCCCCAAGTCGGACTGTGATGGAAAGCTGGGCTCTGTAGCCCACACTACATTGGTCCCAGATCAGGCAGCTCCTGACTCTCCCTGCTTGATGGAGTTTTGGGAGCTCTTCTACTACCTGACTTGTGAGTGCTTGGTCCACCAGGTCCCAACTACTCCTATCTGCTCCCCCTCCCACCTCTGTGGCTGGGTTGAGCCCCAAGCTTCCAATGATGACAATTACAGATCACATGGAGTGGCTCCATCTCTCATTGTAACAACTGGGCCTCTTTGTCCCCCCCCCCTCTTACTGGGGGTGCTCGGTGCTGTTCCCTCCGCAGTCACACTCACACGATTCCTTCCAGTTCTAATACGTTCCAAGCTTTATTTGGTTCTGCTACATGGATTAAGTATTTTGGTCTTAGTCATGTTGATTCTACTCGTCCTGATAATTTATTCATCCATAAACACCTAGTTGATTTGGTGGATACCTTTGTCATTTTTATCCCCTCGCCTACTGGTACATGTTTCATTGCAGCGCCTTCTCGGGAAGCAGCTGTCTGCTTAGCCTCGTTGTCCTGCATTGGGAAACCCCGGTTCGGAACTCTAAAAATGCCTAGTTAAATGCTAGGATTTACACTGCTACTCTCCCGCACCATGTAGCGACTGGTGATAGCTGTCAATGCTATCAATCAGAGCTATCGATGTGCTTTAATATACCTAGTAATCTCTCATTTTTTTTTTTTACAAAGTATCTGTCAACTTCTTATAAATTTTGCTACAATTTACCTACTTAAAATTATCTGCTAGATTAAGGACCTTCTCGAAACGCTGCATGTACTAGTAGCTTTACAAGAATGTAAACACCATGCTATGTACCCCTAACAAACCCAATGTTCCTTGCGTGTGTGTGTGTGTGTGTGTGTATAGACATATATATATGTCGTACTTAGTAGCCAGAATGCACTTCTCAGCCTACTATGCAAGGCTCAATTTGCCTAATAAGCCAAGTTTTCATGAATTGTTTTTCGACTACCTAACCTACCTAACCTAACTTTTTCGGCTACCTAACCTAACCTAACCTATATAGATAGGTTAGATTAGGTTGGGTAGGGTTGGTTAGGTTCGGTCATATATCTACGTCAATTTTAACTCCAATAAAAAAAAATTGACCTCATACATAATGAAATGGGTAGCTTTATCATTTCATAAGAAAAAAATTAGAGAAAATATATTAATTCAGGAAAATTTGGCTTAATAGTCAAATCGGGCCTTGCATAGTAGGCTGAGAAGTGCGTTCTGGCTACTAGGTATGACATATATATATATATATATATATATATATATATATATATATATATATATATATATATATATATATATATATATATATATATATATATATATGACAATGTCAGACCACGGAGGAAAAATGAAACAGGAAATTTCCTTAAGTACTTTCGTATATTAAATACATCTTCAGAAGGTGAAGATGTATTAAATATATTCTTCTTGTATTAAATATATTCTTATTATATATTAAATACATCTTCACCTTCTGAAGATGTATTTAATATACGAAAGTACTTAAGGAAATTTCCTGTTTCATTTTTCCTCCGTGGTCTGACATTGTCACATTCTTAATCACGTGTTTATTTTCGTGATATACACACACATATATATATATATATATATATATATGTCGTACCTAGTAGCCAGAACGCGCTTCTCAGCCTACTATGCAAGGCCCTATTTGCCTAATAAGCCAAGTTTTCATGAATTAATTATTTTTCGACTACCTAACCTACCTAACCTAACCTAACCTAACTTTTTCGGCTACCTAACCCAACCTAACCTATAGAGATAGGTTAGGTTAGGTTAGGTAGGGTTGGTTAGGTTCGGTCATATATCTACGTTAATTTTAACTCCAATAAAATAATATTGACCTCATACATAATGAAATGGGTAGCTTTATCATTTCATAAGAAAAAAATAGAGAAAATATATTAATTCAGGAAAACTTGGCTTGTTATGCAAATCGGGCCTTGCATAGTAGGCTGAGAAGTGCGTTCTGGCTACTAGGTACGACATATATATATATATATATATATATATATATGTCATACCTAGTAGCCAGAACGCACTTCTCAGCCTACTATGCAAGGCCCGATTTGACTAAGCCAAATTTTCCTGAATTAATATATTTTCTCTAATTTTTTGCATATGAAATGATAAAGCTACCCATTTCATTATGTATGAGGTCAATTTTTTTTTATTGGAGTTAAAATTCACGGAGATATATGACCGAACCTAACCAACCCTACCTAACCTAACCTAACCTATCTTTATAGGTTAGGTTAGGTTAGGTAGCCGAAAAAGTTAGGTTAGGTTAGGTTAGGTAGGTTAGGTAGTCGAAAAACAATTAATTCATGAAAACTTGGCTTATTAGGCAAATCGGGCCTTGCATAGTAGGCTGAGAAGTGTGTTCTAGCTACTAGGTACGACATATATATAAATATATATATATATATATATATATATATATATATATATATATATATGACAATGTCAGACCACCCAGACCAGATTCCTTCTGAAGATGTATTTAATATATGAAAGTACTTAAGGAAATTCCTGTTTCATTTTCCTCCGTGGTCTGACATTGTCACATTCTTAATCACGTGTTTATTTTCGTGATATACACACACACACATATATATATATATATATATATATATATATATATATATATATATATATATATATATATATATATACATATATATATATATATATATATATATATATATATATATATATATATATATATATATATATATATATATATATATAATAACCTAGAAGGGGTACCACCTCTGGTGCAAGTGTAGGGACCCATAGCCTCGGAGAAGAAAATAACGAGTACTCAGAGAAGACCTTGTGGATCCTCACTGAACACTTTGATATTTTCTTCTCCTACCATCCCTATCCTTTTGGTATGTGTGTATATTTATCTAATTTTATTTGAAAATGTCATTACACAAAATATATATATATATATATATATATATATATATATATATATATATATATGTCGGAAAATCCGACACCATTTAATAATCATACAGATAATAACTGTATTACCAACAAGTTACCCATAGAAAACGTAACTTGTAGTGGAATTACCGTCTATAGAAAACGGGATATCATCACCACATACTATTATAATTCACCAGCTATTCTGCTGGGAATTATTCTTAAATACATTAGTCTTTGGACTTTACCATCATAAAAACATCTTATATAAATTAACTTAATTATCAATATTAAAGTAGAGTAAATGTGACCCTTCTATCACTTTCTGAAATGTGGACAATGTAAGCCAGGCGTCAGAGTGAGGAGGAGGGCAGCCATTGTTGTTATATGAGACCAGAGGCTCACACGGGAGCAAATTCGGCTCCTGTTAAATTTACTTGGACGTAGTGTTATGGAACCCAAAGGTGTAACATTGTCAACACGCTGTCTACAAATACAAGTTAAGTGTCTATCCGAAACCCGTTTATCATTCATTTATGGCCATTAATGTCAGGATATAGGGTTAGCCGGTTAGAACGCGAAATCGCCTCAAACTAAAGGTAATTAAGCCAGGTCTTTCATGTTCCATGTACTGTATACAGTTTTCTCTGAAATACTTGTCATATATAGGTTTCTGGCTTCACAGCTAGCGCACTTTTGACAGGTCAAGACGAGGATGCAAGATTATGTGCACCAGTTACTGGGTGATGGAAGCTACCTCAAAGAGGATAATTTGGTGTCTACACCCTAGTTATACCTGGTGGACTAACCTGCTGTACTATAAGATAAGGAACCTCATCAATGTATGTAGCTATTACTGTAGTTTGATTGGCTGCATATATATTAATATAATAACCCCCCCTAATGTGTAGAGGATCGATTTGTGAGATTAAGAGATTATTGCAGAAATACAGTCCACTTATCATTATACAAATTGCTATCGAAGTATATAAATTAACGTAAATATAAATTCATATAAATTAAATAAATATAAATCTCACAAGTCGGTTCCCACATTATTTGGTCATCTTCGAACCGGATGACGGATTATTTGATCCTTTGAACCCACATTTGGTCATCTTAGTACCGGATGAACCAGTTAACCAAACCAGTGGATTCATTAAATATACTAGTGCAGTGTTATTTAAACAAAGCCAGTCAAGACAGCGGCGTTGCCTCGTGGGAGCTCAGGAGCCTCCCTCAGCCCAGTTCAGCTTCGTCAGCGGTTTCATGCACACCCACAGATATTTGGTGGCGTGTTATTTCGTGAAATGACAGCACTAATATTGAAGCCAGCCAAATGTAGTGGCTGTGGTGTCGCGTGATTCTACGAATTTTGTGGAGTTTATTTCGCGAGGTCACTAATAATATTTAATACTTCTTGATAATATAAGAAGTTTCATAGAGGCAATTAAGAGGCTATTATCAATAATTGTGTATATTATTTCTCCAAAATAGAGAATTATTTAATATAAATTGCACTAGTGATCACAGTATAATATTTACTAATTGCCAACCCACAACAGGGTAGGATATTAACTATGACTAGTTGAACTATTATTGTTCATCCTAGTCCCATTATTACAATAGTCAGTTGTACTATATTGAATAACCTAACACCATTAATGAATGGTCCAGACCCTATTTTGGGTGTAATTTTTATCAACTCGAGTTGAGTTGTGTATATATAATAATTTACTTATGATCATTACACCTTTGAGTGATTAATTAGTGTCTCTTCCATCCTAGGGTGATATAGAAGAGCTAACCTAAAGGTACTTTCAGTGACACTGGTTTATCACTCAAATCATTAGTGTGTATGATTGTATATATATATATAATGTGTATTAATTTTAAGTGCTAACCTCTAGTAGAGGTAGGATTATTGCCTAGTGAGTGCAGAATTTACCCTAGGCTACCATCAGTGCTTGTTCAGTATTATGAGCAGCCCAAGTACAAGTCCCACAAGGCTTCACCAACTAGCCAGTATGGATAATGCAGGGAGAATGAAAAGAACCCTTGCAGGTCTTAAAGGCCACTTAACAAGACAGATCAAGAAATGTGAAGATTTGTCACAACAATCAACAGTTGATTATGCTGACCTGGAAAGCTATTATCAAGCAGCTGCAGGTAAATTTGAGCAAATCAAATGTCAAATAGCAACATATGTGGCTGAACTTGCCAACACTAATTTATCAGAAACAGAAATAGACGACATTATGGTTGATCTTGCGAATTATGAAGATCACACTCAGGCCACGTTACAGCCTTATGTCAAATTAATTGCCCAGAACAAGGCAACAGCAACAACAACAACAGTTGCATCTAATACGAGTCAAGCGGAAGCTCGACTCCCTCCAATTAATTTACCCACTTTCTCAGGGAAAGATGAGGAAGATTGGGACGAATTTTGGAACAAATTCGTTGACCTTGTAGACTCAAAACAATCTTTACCAAAGAGTAGTAAATTCTCTTATTTGCAAGGCCAATTATCAGGTGAGGCTAAAACAGTAGTATCCCATCTGAGATTAACTAATGACGGCTATGATCTGGCAGTAAAACTCCTCAAGGATAATTATGCTGATCCAGAAGTAAGAACATCACATTTAGTTCATGAGCTGTTGCATTTACCCCCACCGGAGGCTTCAGCTGATTCACTCCAAGTCTTCAAGCTGGAGGTAGAATCATTGATCAATGCCCTCAGCCTGACAGCAGATACAAACGGGGCTGAGTGGGTCTTGAAAATAATTGTCCAGGAGAAAATACCTAGGGACATATTGAGACAAATGAGTGCTCATTACAATAAAAGCATCTTATCCATGAATGAAATATCTGAAGGTTTAAAGTCAGTAGTTCATCAATTACGAACACATGACAAATTAAAACCACCAAGTAAACCCTCAGAAACCAATAATAGTAAACCACAGAGTACCAAAGGTACTCCAAATCAATCTAGACAATATAATTCAACACCAAAGTGGAACAGTGGCAGTGTGGGCGTATATGCAGTTGGACCCTCCAAGCCTATAGTTACTGTGTCACCCAAGAACGTGACACCAAAGGGTACTGGAAGCTATGGAACATGTTTGTTCTGCAATGAGAAACATTCAATGTACCACTGCCCTAATTTTCCTGATAGTGACGCCCGTGTTGAGCGACTCAAAGATTTGCAACATTGCACGAGGTGCCTCAGGAAACATAACATCAACGACTGTGAGACCCAATTACACACCTGTAATAGGTGTAACAAAGGTCAGCACCATGCAGCATTATGCAGAGACACCAAAACAACGTCTCCAAACCCCAAGGTGGAAGATAGCATTCCCACCTCAGTACAGTACTGCAAGGTGCAACCAACAAAGAGTGTCCATTCGGCAAAGTCTAAAGGTAATACGACTTTGCCTACTGCCCAAATTACCATCCTGAATAAGAGGGCCAAGGTCCATACCCGTGGGTTGTTTGACCAAGGATCCCAGAGAACATATATTACTAAAAAGCTGGCAGATGAATTACAATTAAGGCCTGTAGCCCAGATGTCATTCAACATCTCAGGGTTTGTAACAGATGCAGGATCTCAAGTCTACCAGGTGGTACAACCATCAGTACGCTTAGGCAGGTACGTCTGTCGAGTACAAGCCATTGTGGTGGACAAAATACCAGTAGACCTACAAGTTCAAGGTCTGAGAGCAACAGCCAAATTCCTGAGAAATAGAGGAATAAAATTGGCAGATAATATTAAGTCTGATCACCTCACTGACTTCGGTCTCCTTGTTGGGACAGACTATTGTCATCGATTCATTGGTAGCCCTACTAAATATCAGGGTATAACCATGTTAAACTCTGCAGGAGGTAAATTACTCTCAGGCCCAGTATCAAGCCTGAGGAGACCTATGCCTGCAGATAAACAATACCAGTAGAAATCTAAATTTGTCAGCTGATTATATTTCTCCAGTAGCATTATACTAAGGAGATTACAGCTGACTATAGTAACAGAAGTTGATGTTAGTATCATCATTTAAAGCTGAAGATGAGTTCATGAGGCCTCAGTGGCAAATCAGTGAACAGTAGCCTAAAACAGCTACAAGTCACTGCGACCAATGTCACTGAACCCACTCCAGTCTCAGAACCATACTTTACTTTGATGATGAGCTATTCAATCTTCTGAATCAATTAACTAAATTAAACCCCAATAAATCTGATGACTGATTTGATACATTTATTATTTAATCAAGATGTATTCCATGGGCCTCAGTGTTTATATATCAGTGACCAGTTACCTGAACAAACTTCAAGTTATATCTAATGTCACTGATCTCACTGCAGTCCCTGAGTCATACTTGACTGTAGTACTTGATCACATCCAGTCTTCTGGGTTAAATAATATGTAATAAGGCTTGAATATTAGCCTTTCAAGAGTTGACAGGGAAATGAAATCGCATTAGACTTCTAACCCCTGCAACTCTAGTACGGGACATCCGTCCTGTACGAACAGACACACAAATGTGTGATTACTAACTACTAACATCAAATTAATCTAATAATTCGAAGGAGGAGTATCGGTGTTCGTCTGTTCTAATTAGGACTTCGACCCGTGAGCAGCCCCCTGGGGAATTATGTCGGAAAATCCGACACCATTTAATAATCATACAGATAATAACTGTATTACCAACAAGTTACCCATAGAAAACGTAACTTGTAGTGGAATTACCGTCTATAGAAAACGGGATATCATCACCACATACTATTATAATTCACCAGCTATTCTGCTGGGAATTATTCTTAAATACATTAGTCTTTGGACTTTACCATCATAAAAACATCTTATATAAATTAACTTAATTATCAATATTAAAGTAGAGTAAATGTGACCCTTCTATCACTTTCTGAAATGTGGACAATGTAAGCCAGGCGTCAGAGTGAGGAGGAGGGCAGCCATTGTTGTTATATGAGACCAGAGGCTCACACGGGAGCAAATTCGGCTCCTGTTAAATTTACTTGGACGTAGTGTTATGGAACCCAAAGGTGTAACATTGTCAACACGCTGTCTACAAATACAAGTTAAGTGTCTATCCGAAACCCGTTTATCATTCATTTATGGCCATTAATGTCAGGATATAGGGTTAGCCGGTTAGAACGCGAAATCGCCTCAAACTAAAGGTAATTAAGCCAGGTCTTTCATGTTCCATGTACTGTATACAGTTTTCTCTGAAATACTTGTCATATATAGGTTTCTGGCTTCACAGCTAGCGCACTTTTGACAGGTCAAGACGAGGATGCAAGATTATGTGCACCAGTTACTGGGTGATGGAAGCTACCTCAAAGAGGATAATTTGGTGTCTACACCCTAGTTATACCTGGTGGACTAACCTGCTGTACTATAAGATAAGGAACCTCATCAATGTATGTAGCTATTACTGTAGTTTGATTGGCTGCATATATATTAATATAATAACCCCCCCTAATGTGTAGAGGATCGATTTGTGAGATTAAGAGATTATTGCAGAAATACAGTCCACTTATCATTATACAAATTGCTATCGAAGTATATAAATTAACGTAAATATAAATTCATATAAATTAAATAAATATAAATCTCACAAGTCGGTTCCCACAATATATATATATATATATATATATATATATATATATATATATATATATATATATATATATGTCGTACCTAGTAGCCAGAACGCACTTCTCGACCTACTATGCAAGGCCCGATTTGCCTATTAAGCCAAGTTTTCCTGAATTAATATATTTTCTCAATTTTTTTTCCTATGAAATGATAAAACTACCCATTTCATTATGTATGAGGTCAATTTATTTTTATTGGAGTTAAAATTAACGTAGATATATGACCGAACCTAACCAACCCTACCTAACCTAACCTAACCTATCTTTATGGGTTAGGGTAGGTTAGGTAGCCGAAAAAGTTAGGTTAGGTTAGGTTAGGTAGGTTAGGTAGTCGAAAAACAATTAATTCATGAAAACTTGGCTTAATAGGCAAATCGGGCCTTGCATAGTAGGCAGAGAAGTGCGTTCTGGCTATTAGGTACGACATATATATATATATATATATATATATATATATATATATATATATATATATATATATATATATATATATATATATATTATAAAGACATTGGTGTATACTGGCAGCAGGTTTTCTTTCAAACATGTTTCATTGAATATGACCGCATATTCTGTATTTATTATTTTCTGGTTTAGGGCTTCTATCCCTCTAACTATTTTCTTAGCATCAGGGCTTAATTGAAATAGGAGTTCTCCAAAACTCATTTTTGTACTTTTAAGGTGAAGAAAAGAAGTGATTTACTATAGGGTGTATTACACTTATTTATATAATTTGCACAACGTTTCGAACCTCCATGGTTCATTCTCAAGTGAACAGATCTTACAATACTAGTTGATTTTATACCCGCACTGGGTCAGGTGATAATACAATAAAGGTGAAAACATGGGGGGATACATAAGGGATAAATGTGAGGTGAAACATAGAGGCTGCAGAAGGCTTATTGGCCCATACGAGGCAGCTCCTATCTAAACACAAAGATTAATCCAGTGTAATTGGCCTATTATGTTGGACATTGTCTTCTGTGTTGGCATCGATATGTTCTTGTCTTGTCCTTACTCTCATGGTGGGTAGAGTAAATAGTTCCGTGATTTGGGTGTTCATGGTAGGTCGCTCTATTCTTATGTGAATTGCCTCAAGAATTTGTAATCTTCTTGCATCTTGGGTTTTGTCTATTATGCAGGTATTCTTGTTCAACATTTCTCTTGTTAGAGTAATGTCATTGACCTAAAAAGACACCTAGAGAGAGAGTCAGTACTCCAATTTACACATGAAAATAGTGAAAATAACAGTCTGCTATTCCTGGATGTAATAATAACAAAAACAGGAACCTCTTTAAGCACCAACGTGTGCTTAAAGCCCACCAACCCCACCAACATAGGATTATGCCTGAATGGTAGAAGTGAGTGCCCCCAAAGATACAAAGCTAGTGTTCTCAATGCGTATATTCGTCGAGCGCTTACCCACTGCTCTGAATGAGTTTTGAGTTTTGGAGAACTCCTATTTCACTCCTATTATTTCTCCAAATGAGTTTTGGAGAACTCCTATTTCAATTAAGCCCTCATGCTAAGAAAATAGTTAGAGGGATAGAAGCCCTAAACCAGAAAATAATAAATACAGAATATGCGGTCATATTCAATGAAACATATAAATACATTATAAACATATATTATATTATATATATACATTATATATATATATATATATATATATATATATATATATATATACATATATATATTGTGACGGTAACGCGTTGGTGTTTGGCTGTTTCAAACGCTAGGGGTATGGCCTCCTCACATAAAGAAAAAAAAAAGAGAAAAGCTGGAACTTTCGTCTGTGGTAAGGTAATGGGAAGACACACAAAACACAAGTAAATTTAACAATGAAATTTTAATTACGTTAGAAAAGCAAGACATGAATAAAATTGGGCATAAAAATTGTAACAGATAAATCAAACAAAATAATAAGAATAATCACTGGCAAATGAAAAGTTACGTTAAGACAAGTGAATAATAGCAAAGTAAATATAGCAAAGGAAATATAGCAAAGGAAATAATGATGCAGGAATATTGGCTTCAAGCTGCCACCTCCCTTAGTACATGTAAGCCAAGGCTTAGTCTACCAATGAGACGTGTTAACTTGTGTGGAGCACGATATATTCTGTCTTCCCTAGGTCGCGGTGGCCCAGACATCAGCTTGTGTGGCGGGTGGTGGAGCAGGCGCGACGAGCACCAGCCAATCAGCGACAGGCAGGCGATGGACAAGCAGTTTGCCGGTTCACAGTGGCGGAGGCGAGCAGGTGTGCCGGTGCTGGATACGTTTTGCTCTCTGGCAAAACTTGTTGTTGTACTTGTTGGATATATCTTCTATATTAGTTGTTTCTGGGACGTAGTTTGGAGGGAATAGCAGGCTCAATCTCTCTTGAAAGAGATTATCGTCACATCTCTCCCCCGAAGCCTGCGGTTCTGGAAGAAGTACATCGTTATGTGGTGGAGTAATGGGTGGAGTCGCTTCTACTTCATAAACTCTGGAGAGGGCATCGGCTATGATGTTGTCAGAACCCTTGATATAGCGGATCTCCAGGTTGAAATCTTGTAAATACAAAGCCCATCGTAGAAGACGCTGGTTAGTGAATTGGGCTTGATGTAGGAAGCGGAGAGGGTTGTGGTCTGAGAAGATGGTGGTAGACCTGGCACCTTGTAGGTACGGAGCGAAATGCTGGAGATTCAGGACGATGGATAGTAGCTCCTTTTCAATAGTGCTGTAATTCCTCTGGTGGGGTTTCAATTTGTAGCTGTAGTAGCTGACAGGTAGAACCTCCTCGCCTCGTTGCTGCATCAGGACACCACCAACGCCGGTACCACTGGCGTCGACATGAAGGACGAAAGGCTTGGTGATATCTGGCGAGGCGAGAATGGGATTAGAACAGAGGAGGAATTTGAGTTATTCGAAAGCAACGGTTTGCTGCATGGTCCACTTATACCGTTGCTTGGGACTGGTTAATAGGATTAGAGGTGTGGCGACTGTACTGAAATTTCTCACTAACCTACGGTAGTAGGAGGCAAGACCAAGGAAGCGCAGGAGCTGCTTCCTGGTGGTAGGCTGTGGATAATGTTGGATGGCTTGAGTGTGTGAGTTTAACGGAGCTAGGCTGCCACTCCCAATAACATGACCCAGATAACGCACTTTACCTTTCTCGAAGGTGGACTTGCCCAGGTTGATGGTGAGGCCGGCTGTCAGGAGCTTGGCGAACAGACGTCGCAGCAGGAGCAGATGTTCACTCCAGGTGTTGGATGCTACGACGATATCATCCAAGTAGGCGTATGTGTTATCCAAGCCCTGGATGACACGGTTGACAGCTCTCTGAAAGGTAGCCGGGGCATTACATAGTCCGAAAGGAAGGCGTTCATATCTGAAAAGTCCAAAAGGAGTGATAAAGGCAGATATTTCTTTAGCTCGCTCCGTTAAGCACACTTGATAATACCCCTTAAGCAAGTTCACTTGGGACAAGTACTGGGCATTACCAATGGCGTCAAGAATGTCATCTATCCTTGGCAAGGGGTAAGCACCCTTGACTGTCACGTTATTCAACTTACGATAGTCGGTACATAGCCTCACCTTACCTTGGGGTTTTGGCACCAAGATACAGGGTGAGGCCCAGTGGGACTCACAAGGTGTAGCCAGTCCATGATCCAAGAGGTACTGCACCTCAGCACGCATGACTTCCTTCTTGCTAGGGCTGATTCGGTAGAAGGGTTGACGAATCGGCCGGGTGTCGGGGAGCAGTTGGATGTCGTGCTGGGTAACATTACACTCTTGGGGGTCATCTCAGAACAACTCCTGATGTTCTCTGAAGATCTTGACGAGAGGTGCACTATGATTATCCTGAAAGTAGTTGGGAAGATCATTAAGGATTTCTGAATTAGAAAGCGCTGATTCCTTGTCAGTGCTTTCGGGAGGAGAAGCAGGGAAGGTCTCACTGTGGATGTATGGTTCTGTAAAAGCAGAGTAGTTTAACATGACAGTGGGAGGAGTACCATTATATAGCTTCAGGAGGTTGACGTGGCACAGCTGGGTCTTCCGCCGCCTATCTGGAGTTTCTAGAACGTAGTTATGGTTGTTTCTGCACTCCTTGATGTGGTAGGGTCCTGAAAACCTGTTTTGTAAAGGAGAACCTGGGATAGGGAAGTAAGCAAGCACGAAGTCTCCCGGCTTAAATTTTCTTACTTTGCTGGTCTGGTCGTAATGAGTCTTCATCCTCTCCTGTGCTTTCAATAGATTATCATGGGCAAAACTGTTGACTCTCTTTAGAATGAGTTGAAGGTTTTGAAGAAACTGGGGCACATTCTGATGCTCACTGAAGGTGGCATCTCGTAGAGAGTCTTTGAAAGCCTTGAGGGGAGTACGGCACTTACGGCCGTAGAGCATCTCATAAGGAGATACTCCTAGGGACTCATTGGGAAGACTTCTATAAATGTGCAGTATCAGATCTATTTGCTTATCCCAGTCCTTAGAGGTTTCACTACAAAACTTTTTCAGGAGTGCTTTGATAGTCTGATGACTATGCTCAAGAGAACCCTGTGAAGCAGGATGATAGGGGCTGGACAATACCTGTTTGATGTTGAACTCCTCCAGTGTCCTTTTGAAGAGATCACTGGTGAAGTTGGTACCACAGTCGCTCTGAACCTCCCTGGGAAATCCATACTGGGTGAAGATCTTCAATAAGTGCTTCACAACCGTAGCAGCCGTAATGTTCTTCACTGGAACTGCTATGGGAAATCTGGTGGTAGGACACAGGATGGTTAAGATATAGGAGTTACCTGAACTGGTCCGAGGTAAAGGACCAACACAGTCTATAATAAGTCTGTGGAAAGATTCCGCAGGCACCTGTATGGGAATCAGTGGCGCTCTGGGAATAGAGATGTTCGGTTTACCTGCCATCTGACATGTATGACACTGTTTTACGTACTGTTTGACGCTATTTACCATACCTGGCCAGTAGTAGTCTTGACGAATTCCATGGTAAGTCTTGTTGAATCCGTAGTGGGAGAGTGCTCCGTGGGCCAGATGTAGAATAGTGGGCCGCAGGCTGGCAGGAATCACAAGTTGTTCGATGTTGGCCCAATCGTCCTCCTCCTTCAGTATACTGGGTCTATATCTGCGGTAGAGCAAGTCGTTCTCTAGGAAGAACCCAGGAATACTGTCGGGTTGAGTCTCAGCCTGGAAAAATTATGGTGTTAAGGTAAGATCTTCCCTCTGTAACTTACGGAACTCCAACTTGGTCAGATTCGGGGGTAGTTTCTGAGGGTCTTGAGGGACAGCGGTAGCAGTAGAGTCAGCTGGCTGTGGTCGTGCGGCTTGTGCACGGGTGGTCACTAGAACCGGAGGAGAAACTTCATCACTCTCTTGAACCTTTGCTGGAACATACTCGAATATAGGGTTATCTGGCACAGAGGTACACACCTGGGGTTTGTCCATGACGATCAGGTTGGTCGGTTGCAGGTCTTCCGCCAAGTCGTTGCCTAGGAGAAGTTGCACTCCAGGCATGGGAAAAGGCTTTTCCCTGACGGCGACTTGGACTTCTCCGTTCATGAAGGGACAATCCAGGTGGACTCTGGCGAGAGGATAAGGAGTGGTAGCAGTGAGGTCAGTGATGAAGACAGTTTCTCCGGTGTAGGCGATGTTGGGCACAGCCGACTTCAAGATGATCGATTGAAGAGCCGCTGTGTCCCTCAAGATCTTCAATTTGAAACGTCCCTCCGGATTTGAACCGTTGGCAGAGACAGTTCCAGTATACAGGTGGTTACTGAAAAGAGAAAGATCATTAACATGAACACCAACATTCATCACAGGCTTACCGGACTTAGGAGGAGTTGGTTTGGTTTTTTGCGTGTCGGTGGTTCCTTTGTATTGAGACTTACCACATTTATCTATGGTATGTCCATAGAGTCTACAATACTTGCAGTACAATTGCGAGCCAGCTTGATCGGTACTCACTTTCTCGTAACTGTACCACGACATCTTACTGGAGGATGGTTCTGGTGTCAGCCGGTGGATGAGGCTGTAAGTGTCAGCCGACTTAGCACACTTCAGGTAGTCGGTTTCTTCTTTATCTGCTAAATATAGATGGACAGGAGGCGGCACACGCCTCAAGAATTCTTCAACTAGCATCAGGTTGACGAGTTCTGTAAAAGTAGAGACATGTGCTGCTTCCAGCCATTTCATAAAATAACTTCGTTTTGTGTTAGCAAACTCGAGAAAGGTAGTGGTACTTGCCTTCAGGTTGTCACGGAATTTTCTTCGATAACTTTCGGTGGAGAGAAGGTAGGCATCCAACACTGCTTGTTTCAGAGTCTGGCAGTCATTCTCAGACGCCAAAGTACTGAGTGTGACTGCAGCTCTACCTGTAAGATGTACTCTGAGAAGTGTGGCCCATTGGTTGGCAAGCCAACTGAGTTGATTAGCAAGGGTTTCAAAGGTGGTAAAAAACACGTCAACTTCTGCTTCTACAAATGATGGCATTAACTTACTTGCATGTGATATATTAAAACTGATGGGAAGATTGGCAGTAGCTTGCTGGTGTTGAGCGAGGTGTGAAGTTTCCAACGCGAATTCTCGTTGACGACACTCTATAGCCAGAGTCGCTTGTTGCTTGTCATGTTCGTGTTGCATCTCCAACTTGCGTCGCTTTGTTTCAAGCTGTACTCGTTCCCGCTCATGGAGCATTGCAACCTCACGTTCCTGAAGGGCGAGTTCACGTTCCTTGAGGGCGATTTCTCGTTCTTGTTCTTCCTCAAGGCAGCCTCACGTTCTTGTTCTTCCCTTCCTATGGCAGCTGCTTCTCTTTGCTGCTCGAGGGCTTCCCTTTGCTGCTCACGTTCAATCTTGGCCAGCTCTAGTTTGAGTTTCATCGTTGCCAAATCAGTTTTATCTGCAATATAGTAAGTTTCAGAGTCTATCTTACCTTGCTCTAAGAAATGATCCAGTAACAGGTTGTGTATTTCACTCTTGTTGGCTTGGTAGGGAACTGTTAGTTGATACTCATGTGCAAGAGTTTGTAATTCAGCTCTCTTGGCATGACTTAAAGTCCCAATTGCACCTGCTGGACCTGCACGGAAAGCTTGGAGACGAAACATGGTGAAATTAGCAAATAAATGTACAACGAATATACCGTTGTGATATAGTGAATGTCAGAAACAGGACAACGTGGCAACTGGTACCTATCCTGTGGAATCTTTAACAATTAAAGTTAAGTACAAGATGTTAAATGATTAATTTAAATCAAGGTCGCAGGAAATCTTGTACCCGGTACTCATGTAAGAGGATAAGGGCAAGAAAATCCTACTAAACAAGTGAAACTGAGTTTCTAAAACAAATGAAACAGTTAATTGCCTCAAAAGTAAAATTGATAGTCCAAGAATGTAGGCATACCTTGCCGAGTCTCTATAGGACATAAAGTTTTTCCCACTGAAATTAATATGATACTTACAGAATTAGCGAACTTTTGTGCTCTGAAAAAGAAAGCTAATTCCCTACCAACGTAGGTATCATCATCTCTGACTGACGTGTAGGGGTGCGAGGTGTCAACTGGTGACGAGAACTGCTGCTGAGGTCCCAATTCAGCAACTAAAGTTCGTGCTAGAGGAACTATGGCCCTCTTTATCCTCCTACTGTCAGATTGCAGAAGATTAGGTGCACTTGACCCGGGGGCAGACCACAGTACCAGGGTACCAATATGATGATCTGTCGAAAATATGAGAAATATCCAAGGGACAAAAGATGGTAAACACGAGTAATAACACAGAGGGAGAGATGAACAATTAAGAGTATGACTGAGGCCTACAGTCACCACGTAATCCAAAGTTGTCTCACCTTCACCATATGCTACTCTCGGAATGCACAATACACACAGCACCATATAAAAATAAAATTGAATATGAAAAATAGTAAAAGCTACGTTACCAAAGCCAAATACGCTTACCATAAATTACTACTTGGCACCAGTACCTGAGTGAAGCTCCCGGACAGGCCCCCACTTTATGTGACAGTAACGCGTTGGTGTTCGGCTGTTTCAAAAGCTAGGGGTATGGCCTCGTCACATAAAGAAAAAAAAAGAGAAAAGCTGGAACTTTCGTCTGTGGTAAGGTAATGGGAAGACACACAAAACACAAGTAAATTTAACAATGAAATTTTAATTACGTTAGAAAAGCAAGACATGAATAAAATTGGGCATAAAAATTGTAACAGATAAATCAATCAACCAAAATAATAAGAACAATGACTGGCAAATGAAAAGTTACGTTAAGACAAGTGAATAATAGCAAAGTAAATATAGCAAAGGAAAAAATGATGCAGGAATATTGGATTCAAGCTGCCACCTCCCTTAGTACACGTAAGCCAAGGCTTAGTCTACCAATGAGACGTGTTAACTTGTGTGGAGCACGATATATTCTGTCTTCCCTAGGTCGCGGTGGCCCAGACATCAGCTCGTGTGGCGGGTGGTGGAGTAGGTGCGACGGGCACCAGCCAATCAGCGACAGGCAGGCGATGGACAAGCAGTTTGCCGGTTCATGGTGGCGGAGGCGAGCAGGTGTGCCGGTGCTGGATACGTTTTGCTCTCTGGCAAAACTTGTTGTTGTACTTGTTGGATATATCTTCTATATTAGTTGTTTCTGGGACGTAGTTTGGAGGGAAGAGCAGGCTCAATCTCTCTTGAAAGAGATTATCGTCACAATATATATATATATATATATATATATATATATATATATATATATATATATATATATATATATATATATATATATATATATATATATATATATATATATATATATATATATATTTAATGTTAAATATGAACAAAAAGGTAAGATTAATAATTCTAACACAAATTTTCTCAATATTTCTTATGTTTCTTTTCACTGTGAATGGTAATTGAAAAATCAATTCTCTAAAATTCATTTTTATTTCTAGTCTGACCAGACGCCTGAACGCGTTTTGTAATAACTTATTACATTTTCAAAGATTTTAGTTTACACACACAACTGTAACCTGTAAACACGCATTATACATCCATACTTATACTCGCATTTGGGTGAGGTGATATGGTACAACAGTTTTGGGTGAGGTGAACAAACTTGGGACAAGCACAAGACAAAACATGAAACAATGGGTATGACTTGGATAAGAGAACATAAGAATGGAAGTAACTGCAGATAGCCTATTGGCCCATACTTCCTCTTGATGCTTCTATATTAGTGCGGAGTCTTGAAGTGGGTAGAATATAGTTGTATATTAATTGGCTGTTGATTGGTGGTGTTGACTTTTTGATGAGTAGTGCCTCGCAGATGTCGAGCCTCCTGCTGTCGCTGTATGTATCAATGATTTCTGTGTATAATAATAATAATAATAATAATAATAATAATTTTTATTTAGGCAAAGGTACATACACAAAGAGATTTTACAAAGTTTGTTGGCTTTATAGATAAGAGCTAGTACATACAATGCCTAAAGCCACTATTACGCAAAGCGTTTCGGGCAGGAAAAAACACTACTGACTAAAGCTTAAAACTAATGGGTAAAATGAAAAAAATGCGTTGAGTACAAATAAAAATAGAGGTAAAAGAGGGGGGAACATTGTTGAAAAAACAGCACAAATACAATTACAAATTATTACAGAAAATTACATTAAAACAGCGTTGATTTGTAAAACAAAAAAAAAACAAAAAACATACATGGGTTGACAATAGAGAGGTTAGGTAGGTTACAGGGAATTTATTAGGTATAGCTTCGTTTTTAACTTAAACTGGTTGAGAGAGGTACTGTCTTTAACATGGTTGGGAAGGTCATTCCACATCCTGGGCCCCTTGATTTGTAGAGCATTTCTGGTTTGATTAAGTCGTACTCTAGGAATATCAAAACTGTATTTATTTCTGGTGTGGTGCTCATGGGTTCTGTTACAACCTTCTATGAAGCTTTTGAGATTAGGATTGGCATTACAATTTAGCGTTTTGTATATGTATAGTACACATGAGAGAATGTGCAGTGACTTAATGTCTAACATATTCAGGGATTTGAATAGGGGTACCGAGTGATGTCTGGGGCCAGAATTGGATATTGTCCTAATAGCAGCTTTGTGTTGAGTAATTAGAGGACGCAAGTGATTTTGGGTAGTAGAGCCCCAAGCACAAATACCATAGTTGAGATATGGATAGATAAGGGAGTAATAGAGAGTCACCAGGGCAGGGCGTGGTACATAATATCTGATCTTAGAAAGAATGCCCACAGTTTTTGAAACTTTTTTTGATATGTTTAGAATGTGTTCCTGGAAATTCAGCTTGTGGTCAATGAGAATGCCAAGGAATTTGCCATCTAATTTGTTACAAATTTGGGTATTGTTTATTTTGAGATTTATTTGATTAGAGGATTTATTGCCAAACAGAATATAGAAAGTTTTGTCAATGTTAAGGGTGAGTTTGTTGGCAGTTAGCCACAGATGGACTTTATTTAGCTCAGTATTTACTGTGGCATTTAGAGCAAGGGGATCAGGACTGGAGTAAATGAAGGTTGTGTCGTCAGCAAATAGGATTGGTTTGAGGTGTTGGGAGGCATTTGGAAGGTCAATAATGTAGATGAGAAAGAGGAGAGGGCCAAGTATGCTGCCCTGGGGAACACCAATGTTGATGGGTAGGGTGGGAGAAATTGTATTATTCACAGAAACACATTGGAGCCTGTCAGTAAGGTAGGATTTGAGGTATTGTAGGGAGTGTCCTCTGACACCATAATGATGTAATTTAAGAAGAAGGTTTTGGTGGTTGACAGTATCGAAAGCTTTACGCAGGTCCACAAATAACCCAACAGGGAACTCATTTTTATCAAGAGCTGTATGAATCGAGTTAAGCATACTAATAAGTGCTTCGTTAGTGCTTTTTTTGGGCCTGAAGCCATATTGGCAAGGGCTAAGTATATTGAGTTTGGCTAGATATGAGTAAAGCTGCTTATAGATTAGTTTTTCAACAATTTTTGACAAGTTTGGCAGGATTGATATAGGTCTGTAGTTGTTAACATCTGTGAGATCACCACATTTGTGGACAGGCGTTACTCTCACTTTTTTTAGAATATCTGGAAAGGTTTGGAGTTCAAGTGACTTGTTGAAGAGCAAAGCAATAGCAGGGGCTAAAGATCTGGAGGCTTTTTTGTAGATTAAAGTTGGTATCTCCTCAAGGGCACCAGACTTGGTTTTAAGGGAAAGGATTATCTCATTGACGTCAATGGAATTAATAGGCTTTAGGTACAGAGACTGGGGATAGTTCCCTGTAAGATAGTCCTTAATGTCAGTACTGGAAGATGGAATATCATTAGCAAGGGATGAACCAATGGAAGAGAAGAACCTATTGAATTCAATAGCAGAATCAGAGGCTGAAAGCTGACCATCGTTATTAGACAGGAGAGTCGGTTTGTTATTTAAAGACTTCTTTGATCCCAATATTTGTGAAATTGTTCTCCATGTTTGTTTAATGTTGCTCTTTATTTGGGTAAATTTATCTTCGTAGTATTTAGTTTTGGCTCGTCTAATTATCTTAGATAGCAATAATGAGTAATTCTTTGAGAATTCTTTGGAGACAATCCCTAACCTATACTTTTTCTCAAGGTCATGTTTTTTATTAATAGATTTAAGTATTCCCTTTGTAAGCCAGGGATTGTTAAGCCTTTTGGTTGTGACTTGTTTTGTAAGCATAGGACAGTGGGTATTATAAAGGCTAAGAGTTATTTGAAGAAAAGATTGAACTGCTAGGTTGATGTCCTCTATGTTACCTAACTCGGACTCCCAGTTGACATTATCAGTAAAGATAATGATGTTGATGTTGTTTGTTAAGATTTCTCTGGTGATGGTCTGGTTGTGAGAAGAGATTATAATGTACTCCATATAATCTCCATAGAGGCTCCATCAAGGAACATATAATCTTTTCTCACAACCAGACCATCACCAGAGAAATCTTAACAAACAACACAGAAATCATTGATAGATACAGCGACAGCAGGCGGCTTGACGTCAGCGAGGCTCTACACATCAAGAAGTCAACACCAGCAATCAACAGCCAATTAATGCACAACTATATTCTACCCACCTCAAGACTCCGCTCCAATATAGAAGCATCAAGAAATATGGACAAATAGGCTTTCTACAAATCACTTCCATTCAATACCCATTGTTTCGTGTTCTGTCTTGTGTTTAGGAATTTAATACCCTATTAATACCACCTCACCCCATCCACCTCACTCAAATGTAGATATAAACAAATCGAAGATGTGTAAGTTCTATTCAGTTGTGTATGTGTAAGCTAAAGTCGTTGAAAATGTAATAAGTTTTACGAAACGCGCTCAAGTGTCGCGTCAGACTAGAAACAAAAAATGAATTTTGGAGAATTGATTTTTGAATTACCACCAACAGTGAAAAGAAACGTACGAAAGATCGAGAAAATTCGTGTTAGAATTATTAATCTTACTTTTTTGGTCATATTTAATAATATATGTCTACATGAAAGACTGCTACCAAAATATACAAATATATATATATATATATATATATATATATATATATATATATATATATATATATATATGTCGTACCTAGTAGCCAGAATGCACTTCTCAGCCTACTATGCAAGGCCAAATTTGCCTAATAAGCCAAGTGTTCCTGAATTAATATATTTTCTCTAATTTTTTTCTTATGAAATGTGAAAGCTACCCATTTCATTATGTATGAGGTCAATTTTTTTTTATTTGCGTTAAAATTAACGTAGATATATGACCGAACCTAACCAACCCTACCTAACCTAACCTAACCTATCTTTATAGGTTAGGTTAGGTTAGGTAGCCGAAAAAGTTAGGTTAGGTTAGGTTAGGTAGGTTAGGTAGTCGAAAAATAATTAATTCATGAAAACTTGGCTTATTAGGCAAATTGGGCCTTGCATAGTAGGATGAGAAGTGCGTTCTGGCTACTAGGTACGACATATATATATATACATATATACATATATATTTATGTCATACCTAGTAGCCAGAACACTCTTCTCAGCCTACTATGCAAGGCCCGGTTTGCTTAAAAGGCCAAGTGATTTTCTTTATTTTCAATAAATTGTTTGCAGTTAGTTTATTTGAATTATTATTATTATATTATATTAAGAACATAAATTATTGACGTAGTTGAGTTTGTTTAGGTTAGGTTAAAATAGGTTAGGTTAGGTTAGGTAGGGTTGGTTAGGTACAGTCATATTAGTTTTACATATTTACATTAGGTTTAAGTCAAATATAAACAAATGAACTCATACATAATGAAATGGGTGGCTTTATCATTTCATAAGAAAAAAATAGAAAAAATATGTTAGGAAAACTTGGCTTATTAGGCAAATCAGGCCTTGCATACTAAGTACAACATTATATATATATATATATATATATATATATATATATATATATATATATATATATATATATATATATATATATATATATATATATATATATATATATATATATATATATATATATATATATTAGTATATTTTGGTAGCAGTCTTTCCTGTAGACATATATTATTAAATATGACCGAAAAAGTAAGATTAATAATTCTAACACGAATTTTCTCAATCTTTCGTACATTACGCTTCACTGATAGCCGACAGAGTGTATCGTGATCCAGCCTGTACTCCTGTTGACATGCCAGAAAATATTCTGAGGAAACTACTCCAAGCTTGTACTAAAGAGGCACCCTTCTTGAGCCCGGATGGGCACATGTATAAGCAAGTAGATGGGGTCGCCATGGGTTCTCCCCTAGGTGTCCTGTTTGCAAACTTCTACATGGGTACCATCGAGCAAAAAGTCTTAGTCAACATGAACTTGAAACCGGCCATATACTGCAGGTATGTTGACGACATTTTTACACAGGTACCTGATGTCAGACATCTGCAGGAGCTGAAGGAGGCATTTGAGCAGAGTTCCGTGCTGCGTTTCACTTACGAGATGGAAAAGGATGGGAAGCTGCCCTTTCTAGATGTAACAGTCATGGAAAAGGGCGGAGGTTTCCACACTGCAGTCTACACTAAGGAAACAAACATAGGAATGTGCCTAAATGCCAACAGCGACTGCCCTGACAGGTACAAGAGGAGCGTTGTTAACGCATATGTTGACCGTGCTCTCAGCCACAGCTCAGAATGGAAGCAAGTCGACGAAGAACTCTGTAGGGTAAGGCAGGTCCTAGTCAATAACGGCTTCTCCAATGTAGAAAGCCTATTGGTCCATATTTCTTGATGCTTCTATATTGGAGCGGAGTCTTGAAGTGGGTAGAATATAGTTGTGCATTAATTGGCTGTTGATTGCTGGTGTTGACTTCTTGATGTGTAGTGCCTCGCAGATGTCAAGCCGCCTGCTATCGCTGTATCTATCGATGATTTCTGTGTTGTTTGCTAAGATTTCTCTCGTGATGGTTTGGTTGTGGGAAGAGACTATATGTTCCTTAATGGAGCCATGTTGCTTATGCATCGTTAAACACCTGGAAAGAGATGTTGTTGTCTTGCCTATATACTTAGTTTTTTGAGGCTTACAGTCCCCAAGAGGGCATTTGAAGGCATAGACGACGTTGGTCTCTTTTAAAGCGTTCTGCTTTGTGTCTGGAGAGTTTCTCATGAGTAGGCTGCCATTTTTTTGGTTTTATAGTAAATTGTCATTTGTATCTTCTGATTTTTGTCTGTATTGATAACGTTTCTATTAACAATATTTTTCAGGACCCTTTCCTCCGTTTTATGGGCTGTGGAAAAGAAGTTTCTGTAAAATAGTCTAATTGGGGGTATAGGTGTTGTGTTAGTTGTCTGTTGACCAGACCACACACTAGAAATTGAAGGGACGACGACGTTTCGGTCCATCCTGGACCATTCTCAAGTCGATTGTGATGAGGAGGTAGGGACAGGCAATAAATAGGCAAGAGAGAGCTGAGGAGGAAAGTCAGGTGTAGGGGATAGTAGTAATGAGAACTGCAGCAGGCCTATTGGCCCATACGAGGCAGCTCCTATTATAACCAATGAAGGAGATAGTAATAGGAAAAAGAAGAGGATAGCAAGGGAGCGTAGGAGAAGACAATGAACAGAAAAAGGGAGAAGAGAGAAAGAAAAGGAAAGAGAAAGAAAGAAATGGAAGGGGGAAAGCTTATGTTAAGTCACGTTTAACATACATCAACATACTTCAGCCACGTTATTGTGACTCATCGCCTGTTAGTTGTCTCTTCAGAGGTTGCATGGCATTTCACTTTCCTTATTACAATGTCTTCCACGAAACCATTGGAGAAGCCGTTGTTGACTAGGACCTGCCTTATCCTACAGAGTTCTTTGTCGACTTGCTTCCATTCTGAGCTGTGGCTGAGAGCACAGTCGACATAAGCGTTAACAGCACTCCTCTTGTACCTGTTTGGGCAGTCACTGTTGGCATTTAGGCACATTCCTATGTTTGTTTCCTTAGTGTAGACTGCAGTGTGGAAAACTCCTTTCCATGACTGTTACATCTAGAAAGGGCAGCTAGCTTCCCATCATTCTCCATCTCGTAAGTGAAACGCAACACAGAATTCTGCTCAAATGCCTCCTTCAGCTCCTGCAGATGTCTGACATCAGGTACTTGTGTAAAAATGTCGTCAACATACCTGCAGTATATGGCCAGTTTCGAGTTCATGTCGACTAAGACTTTTTGCTCGATGGTACCCATGTAGAAGTTTGCAAACAGGACACCTAGGGGAGAACCCATGGCGACCCCATCTACTTGCTTATGCATGTGTCCATCCGGGCTCAAGAAGGGTGCCTCTCTCCAGACACAAAGCAGAACGCTTTAAAAGAGACCAACGTCGTCTATGCCTTCAAATGCCTTCTTGGGGTCTCTAAGTCTCAAAAAACTCAGTATATAGGCAAGACAACAACATCTCTTTCCAGGCGTTTAACGATACATAAGCAACAGGGCTCCATTAAGGAACATATAGTCTCTTCCCACAACCAAACCATCACCAGAGAAATCTTAGCAAACAACACAGAAATCATCGATAGATACAGCGATAGCAGGCAACTTGACATCTGCGAGGCACTACACATCAAGAAGTCAACACCAGCAATCAACAGCCAATTAATGCACAACTATATTATACCCACTTCAAGACTCCGCTCCAACATAGTAGTATCAAGAAATATGGGCCAATAAAAATAGGCCTTCTGCAGTTACCTACCTTTAATACCCATTGTTTCGTGTCCTGTCTTGTGTTAAAAGTTTATTTTCACCTCATCCAAAACTGTTGTAACATGTCACCTCACCAAAATGTAGGTATAAAAACTCGAAGATGTTTAAGCTCTATTCAGTTAAAGTTGTGTGTGTGTGTGTAAACTAAAGTCTTTGAAAATGTAATAAGTTTTACGAAACGCGCTCAAGTGTCGCGTCAGACTAGAAATAAAAAGGAATTTTGGAGAATTGATTTTTGAATTACCATCAACAGTGAAAAGAAACGTAAGAAAGATCGAGAAAATTTGTGTTAGAATTATTAATCATACTTTTTCGGTCATATTTAATAATATATATATATATATATATATATATATATATATATTTTATTAAATATGACCGAAAAAGTAAGATTAATAATTCTAACACGAATTTTCTCAATCTTTCGTACATTATGCTTCACTGTTGGAGGTAAATCAAAAATCACTTCTCCAAAATTCATTTTTATTTCTAGTCTGACGCGACACGGGCGCGTTTCGTAAAACTTATTACATTTTCAAAGACTTCACAAATACACAACTGATTAGAACTTGCGTTTCCCTGATTTTATATCTACATTTGAGTGAGGTGGGAAGGGTGATGTGGCATTACATTTGAGTAAGGTGGGAAGGATGATGTGGCATTAGAGGATATTAATAGGGTATTAAAAGTATCAACACAAGACAGAACACGAAACAATGGATATTGAATAGAAGTGTTTGTAGAAAGCCTATTGGTCCATATTTCTTGATGCTTCTATATTGGAGCGGAGTCTTGAGGTGGGTAGAATATAGTTGTGCAATAATTGGCTGTTGATTGCTGGTGTTGACTTCTTGATGTGTAGTGCCTCGCAAACGTCGAGCCGCCTGCTATCGCTGTATCTATCGATGATTTCTGTGTTGTTTACTAGGATTTCTCTGGCGATGGTTTGGTTATGGGAAGAGATTATATGTTCCTTAATGGAGCCCTGTTGTTTATGCATCGTTAAACGCCTAGAAAGAGATGTTGTTGTCTTGCCTATATACTGGGTTTTTTGGAGCTTACAGTCCCCAAGTGGGCATTTGAAGGCATAGACGACGTTAGTCTCTTTTAAAGCGTTCTGTTTCGTGTCTGGAGAGTTTCTCATGAGTAGGCTGGCCGTTTTTCTGGTTTTATAGTAAATCGTCAGTTGTATCCTCTGATTTTTGTCTGTAGGGATAACGTTTCTATTAACAATATCTTTCAGGACCCTTTCCTCTGTTTTATGAGCTGTGGAAAAGAAGTTCCTGTAAAATAGTCTAATAGGGGGTATAGGTGTTGTGTTAGTTGTCTCTTCGGAGGTTGCATGGCTTTTCACTTTCCTTCTTATGATGTCTTCGATGAAACCATTGGAGAAGCCGTTATTGACTAGAACCTGCCTTACCCTACAGAGTTCTTCGTCGACTTGCTTCCATTCTGAGCTGTGGCTGAGAGCACGGTCGACGTATGCGTTAACAACACTCCTCTTGTACCTGTCGGGGCAGTCGCTGTTGGCATTTAGGCACATTCCTATGTTTGTTTCCTTTGTGTAGACTGCAGTGTGGAAACCTCCGCCCTTTTCCATGACTGTTACATCTAGAAAAGGCAGCTTCCCATCCTTTTCCGTCTCGTAAGTGAAACGCAGCACGGAACTCTGCTCAAATGCCTCCTTCAGCTCCTGCAGATGTCTGACATCAGGTACCTGTGTAAAAATGTCGTCAACATACCTGCAGTATATGGCCGGTTTCAAGTTCATGTCGACTAAGACTTTTTGCTCGATGGTACCCATGTAGAAGTTTGCAAACAGGACACCTAGGGGAGAACCCATAGCGACCCCATCTACTTGCTTATACATGTGCCCATCCGGGCTCAAGAAGGGTGCCTCTTTAGTACAAGCTTGGAGTAGTTTCCTCAGAATACTTTCTGGCATGTCAAGAGGAGTACAGGCTGGATCACGATACACTCTGTCGGCTATCATTCCGATTGTCTCGTCCACAGGTACGTTGGTAAACAGCGATTCTACGTCCAACGAGGCTCTTATCCCTGTGGCCCGTGCGCCCCGCAGTAAGTCCACAAATTCCTTTGGAGACTTCAGGCTGAAGGCGCAAGGAACATAAGGAGTCAGCAGGCCGTTGAGTCGCTTCGCCAATCTGTACGTGGGTGTGGGTCAGAGTTTAGTTAGTTTGGTCAGAGAGTATGATGTTCATTTTCGCCAGATATTCGTCTTTTTTAAGAATGACATATATTGGCGACTTGTCACCTCTCCTGACAACTATCTCCTTGTTCTCACGAAGGCTTTTAGCTGCCGCTCTAAGCTCGGGGGACAGTATGGTGCTTCTGTAGTTGCCTCGATTCTTTCCTCCTTCTGCAATAAGTTCTGCTTGTAAGGTATCTTTGGTAGTGACCTTCTTTTGTGTCTCGAGGTCGAATATGTCGTCCAACAGAATTTCCAACTCCACTTTCCGGGCCATTTCACTCGGTCTGGACATAACATGACAGTTTATGCCCAGATTTAGGAGAGTGACTTGGTCCTCAGTGAGGTTAATTCCTGCAAGGTTCAGGAAGCCATCTCTTGGTCGTGGAATTGCCATAGGTCCTCCATATAATGTTGTTAGTTTCTTGATAATCCTTGTTTCAGTGCTGAGGTGATGTTGGTCTGTGAGGACCAACTTCCATACTTCATGCTACAAACGAGTGGAGAAATAGCAACATCGACCATAGTATCCGTACCCGCATTGAACAACACCTCGACATCCTCACAGACCAACATCACCTCAGCACTGAAACAAGGATTATCAAGAAACTAACAACATTATATGGAGGACCTATGGCAATTCCACGACCAAGAGATGGCTTCCTGAACCTTGCAGGAATTAACCTCACTGAGGACCAAGTCACTCTCCTAAATCTGGGCATAAACTGTCATGTTATGTCCAGACCGAGTGAAATGGCCCGGAAAGTGGAGTTGGAAATTCTGTTGGACGACATATTCGACCTCGAGACACAAAAGAAGGTCACTACCAAAGATACCTTACAAGCAGAACTTATTGCAGAAGGAGGAAAGAATCGAGGCAACTACAGAAGCACCATACTGTCCCCCGAGCTTAGAGCGGCAGCTAAAAGCCTTCGTGAGAACAAGGAGATAGTTGTCAGGAGAGGTGACAAGTCGCCAATATATGTCATTCTTAAAAAAGACGAATATCTGGCGAAAATGAACATCATACTCTCTGACCAAACTAAGTTCCAAAGGGTAACGAAGGACACTACAGCCGAATTAAAAGCAAAGGTCAACAAACTGATCGAAACTGTGAACGCCAAGAAATCCGGACTCCACCTGCCAAAGATCATTGGGGAATATAAACCTGGATATGCGTATGGAAATGTCAAGACGCACAAGCCTGGAAACCCACTTCGGCCAATCATTAGCCAGATACCCACACCCACGTACAGATTGGCGAAGCGACTCAACGGCCTGCTGACTCCTTATGTTCCTTGCGCCTTCAGCCTGAAGTCTCCAAAGGAATTTGTGGACTTACTGCGGGGCGCACGGGCCACAGGGATAAGAGCCTCGTTGGACGTAGAATCGCTGTTTACCAACGTACCTGTGGACGAGACAATCGGAATGATAGCCGACAGAGTGTATCGTGATCCAGCCTGTACTCCTCTTGACATGCCAGAAAGTATTCTGAGGAAACTACTCCAAGCTTGTACTAAAGAGGCACCCTTCTTGAGCCCGGATGGGCACATGTATAAGCAAGTAGATGGGGTCGCTATGGGTTCTCCCCTAGGTGTCCTGTTTGCAAACTTCTACATGGGTACCATCGAGCAAAAAGTCTTAGTCGACATGAACTTGAAACCGGCCATATACTGCAGGTATGTTGACAACATTTTTACACAGGTACCTGATGTCAGACATCTGCAGGAGCTGAAGGAGGCATTTGAGCAGAGTTCCGTGCTGCGTTTCACTTACGAGACGGAAAAGGATGGGAAGCTGCCTTTTCTAGATGTAACAGTCATGGAAAAGGGCGGAGGTTTCCACACTGCAGTCTACACAAAGGAAACAAACATAGGAATGTGCCTAAATGCCAACAGCGACTGCCCCGACAGGTACAAGAGGAGTGTTGTTAACGCATACGTCGACCGTGCTCTCAGCCACAGCTCAGAATGGAAGCAAGTCGACGAAGAACTCTGTAGGGTAAGGCAGGTTCTAGTCAATAACGGCTTCTCCAATGGTTTCATCGAAGACATCATAAGAAGGAAAGTGAAAAGCCATGCAACCTCCGAAGAGACAACTAACACAACACCTATACCCCCTATTAGACTATTTTACAGGAACTTCTTTTCCACAGCTCATAAAACAGAGGAAAGGGTCCTGAAAGATATTGTTAATAGAAACGTTATCCCTACAGACAAAAATCAGAGGATACAACTGACGATTTACTATAAAACCAGAAAAACGGCCAGCCTACTCATGAGAAACTCTCCAGACACGAAACAGAACGCTTTAAAAGAGACTAACGTCGTCTATGCCTTCAAATGCCCACTTGGGGACTGTAAGCTCCAAAAAACCCAGTATATAGGCAAGACAACAACATCTCTTTCTAGGCGTTTAACGATGCATAAACAACAGGGCTCCATTAAGGAACATATAATCTCTTCCCATAACCAAACCATCGCCAGAGAAATCCTAGTAAACAACACAGAAATCATCGATAGATACAGCGATAGCAGGCGGCTCGACGTTTGCGAGGCACTACACATCAAGAAGTCAACACCAGCAATCAACAGCCAATTATTGCACAACTATATTCTACCCACCTCAAGACTCCGCTCCAATATAGAAGCATCAAGAAATATGGACCAATAGGCTTTCTACAAACACTTCTATTCAATATCCATTGTTTCGTGTTCTGTCTTGTGTTGATACTTTTAATACCCTATTAATATCCTCTTATGCCACATCATCCTTCCCACCTTACTCAAATGTAATGCCACATCACCCTTCCCACCTCACTCAAATGTAGATATAAAATCAGGGAAACGCAAGTTCTAATCAGTTGTGTATTTGTGAAGTCTTTGAAAATGTAATAAGTTTTACGAAACGCGCCCGTGTCGCGTCAGACTAGAAATAAAAATGAATTTTGGAGAAGTGATTTTTGATTTACCTCCAACAGTGAAGCATAATGTACGAAAGATTGAGAAAATTCGTGTTAGAATTATTAATCTTACTTTTTCGGTCATATTTAATAAAATATGTCTACAGGAAAGACTGCTACCAAAATATATATATATATATATATATATATATATATATTATTAAATATGACCGAAAAAGTAAGATTAATAATTCTAACACGAATTTTCTCAATCTTTCGTACATTACGCTTCACTGTTGGAGGTAAATCAAAAATCAATTCTCCAAAATTCATTTTTATTTCTAGTCTGACGCGACACGGGCGCGTTTCGTAAAACTTATTACATTTTCAAAGACTTTAGTTCACAAATACACAACTGACGAAATCCGGAAATCCGCCAAGAAATCCGGACTCCACCTGCCAAAGATCATTGGGGAATATAAACCTGGATATGCGTATGGAAATGTCAAGACGCACAAGCCTGGAAACCCACTTCGGCCAATCATTAGCCAGATACCCACACCCACGTACAGACTGGCGAAGCGACTCAACGGCCTGCTGACTCCTTATGTTCCTTGCGCCTTCAGCCTGAAGTCTCCAAAGGAATTTGTTGACTTACTGCGGGGCACACGGGCCACAGGGATAAGAGCCTCGTTGGACGTAGAATCGCTGTTCACCAACGTACCTGTGGACGAGACAATCGGAATGATAGCCGACAGAGTGTATCGTGATCCAGCCTGTACTCCTCTTGACATGCCAGAAAATATTCTGAGGAAACTACTCCAAGCTTGTACTAAAGAGGCACCCTTCTTGAGCCCGGATGGGCACATGTATAAGCAAGTAGATGGGGTCGCCATGGGTTCTCCCCTAGGTGTCCTGTTTGCAAACTTCTACATGGGTACCATCGAGCAAAAAGTCTTAGTCGACATGAACTTGAAACCGGCCATATACTGCAGGTATGTTGACGACATTTTTACACAGGTACCTGATGTCAGACATCTGCAGGAGCTGAAGGAGGCATTTGAGCAGAGTTCCGTGCTGCGTTTCACTTACGAGATGGAAAAGGATGGGAAGCTGCCCTTTCTAGATGTAACAGTCATGGAAAAGGGTGGAGGTTTCCACACTGCAGTCTACACTAAGGAAACAAACATAGGAATGTGCCTAAATGCCAACAGCGACTGCCCTGACAGGTACAAGAGGAGTGTTGTTAACGCATATGTCGACCGTGCTCTCAGCCACAGCTCAGAATGGAAGCAAGTCGACGAAGAACTCTGTAGGGTAAGGCAGGTCCTAGTCAATAACGGCTTCTCCAATGGTTTCATCGAAGACATCATAAGAAGGAAAGTGAAAAGCCATGCAACCTCTGAAGAGACAACTAACACAACACCTATACCCCCTATTAGACTATTTTACAGGAACTTCTTTTCCACAGCTCATAAAACGGAGGAAAGGGTCCTGAAAGATATTGTTAATAGAAACGTTATCCCTACAGACAAAAATCAGAGGATACAACTGACGATTTACTATAAAACCAGAAAAACGGTCAGCCTTCTCATGAGAAACTCTCCAGACACAAAACAGAACGCTTTAAAAGAGACTAACGTCGTCTATGCCTTCAAATGCCCACTTGGGGACTGTAAGCTCCAAAAAACCCAGTATATAGGCAAGACAACAACATCTCTTTCTAGGCGTTTAACGATGCATAAGCAACAGGGCTCCATTAAGGAACATATAATCTCTTCCCACAACCAAACCATCGCCAGAGAAATCCTAGTAAACAACACAGAAATCATCGATAGATACAGCGATAGCAGGCGGCTTGACGTTTGCGAGGCACTACACATCAAGAAGTCAACACCAGCAATCAACAGCCAATTATTGCACAACTATATTCTACCCACCTCAAGACTCCGCTCCAATATAGAAGCATCAAGAAATATGGACCAATAGGCTTTCTACAAACACTTCTATTCAATACCCATTGTTTGTGTTCTGTCTTGTGTTGATACTTTTAATACCCTATTAATATCCCCTCTTGTTCTGTCTTGTGTTAATGCCACATCACCCCTCCCACCTCACTCAAATGTAGATATAAAATTGGAGATACGTAAGTTCTAATCAGTTGTGTATTTGTGAACTAAAGTCTTTGAAAATGTAATAAGTTTTACGAAACGCGCCCGTGTCGCGTCAGACTAGAAATAAAAATGAATTTTGGAGAATTGATTTTTGATTTACCTCCAACAGTGAAGCGTAATGTACGAAAGATTGAGAAAATTCGTGTTAGAATTATTAATCTTACTTTTTCGGTCATATTTAATAATATATGTCTACAGGAAAGACTGCTACCAAAATATACTTATATATATATATATATATATATATATATATATATATATATATATATATATATATATATATATATATATATATATATATATATATGTAGATATGTAAATATGTAGGGATTGCCCCAAGGATAGTAAACATATCCTTGAAACCCAAGGCCATTCAATGCTCCAGATTGATATGTTACTCGACCTCCCTCGTGGTCATCCTGGCCAGTCTCTTTGCGTAATGAAGATCACTTCTGATAGTAGGTCCCTTCCGTCTTCCGTAATTCTTGCTGGTGCCAGATGCTCTTGAAGGAGCATCTGTTCTCCTCCCCTCTGCAATAGGTGCTGGAAATTTGGGCATGATCGCTTCAAATGCACAAGTGCCGTGTCTCTATGCCCCTTGTGTGGATACTCAGGTCATTATAAGACAGTGCTTTTCTTCCCAAGCTCACTGCATCAATTGCAGTGATGCCCACCCTACCTTCTCCCGCACATGTGTGTAATACAAATTTGAGGAAGCCATCCTCAATTTGAAACATCAGAATCATTTATCTTTTCGTGAGGTGAGACGCCAAGTACGCCATCTTTTATCTTCCTCTGGCATAATTTAAATAATTGAGCCTCTTGAAAAACATAATTTAATAATTGAGTCGCAACATGGTTTTATAAATGGCCGTTCATGTTTAACAAATTTGTTATCTTTTTATTCTAGCATTGTTGAGGCAGTTGATAGTGGTAAGGATTGCGATGTTGTATACCTTGACTTTAGCAAAGCTTTTGATACAGTGCCACATGAAAGACTGATTAAAAAGATAGAGTCTCATGGTATTGGGGGTGCTATATTAAGCTGGATTAGGGCATGGCTATACCAAAGGAAACAGAGAGTTAGTATAAATGGAATCAAGTCAGAGTGGGAAAATGTTGTAAGTGGAGTGCCTCAAGGCTCTGTCCTGGGACCTCTGTTGTTTATAATATATATAAATGATTTAGATTCAGGTTTGAGTAGCAACATTTGCAAATTTGCCGATGATACGAAAATCGGTAGGGAAATTAATTCGGAGGAGGACTCACTATCACTTCAAGTTGATCTAGATAGGGTTTTGAAATGGTCAAAGGATTGGCAGATGCAGTTTAATGCTGATAAATGTAAAGTTCTGAGGTTAGGTAATGATGATAGAGTTACAAGATACGAGCTAGATGGTGTTGTGATTGCGAAGTCGGATTGCGAAAGGGATCTGGGAGTTATGATTAGTAAGAATTTAAAACAAAAAGATCAATGCATAAATGTTCGTAATAAGGCAAATCGGACACTTGGATTTATTAATCGCAGCGTTAGTAACAAGACACCTGGTGTGGTTCTCAAGCTATATCTTGCTCTAGTTAGGCCCCATTTAGATTATGCAGTTCAGTTTTGGTCGCCATATTATAGAATGGATATAAATTCACTTGAACGTGTCCAGCGTAGGATGACTAAGTTAATTCCCCAAATTAGAAATCTTTCATATGAAGAAAGATTAACAAAGCTTAAGTTGCATTCACTGGAAAGGCGAAGAGTTAGGGGTGACATGATAGAGGTTTACAAGTGGATGAATGGACATAACCGGGGGGATATTAATAGGGTATTAAAAGTATCAACACAGGACAGAACACGAAACAATGGGTATAAATTGGATAAGTTTAGATTTAGGAAAGACTTGGGTAAATACTGGTTCAGTAACAGGGTTGTTGATTTGTGGAACCAATTGCCGCGTAACATTGTGGAGGTGGGGTCCCTCGATTGTTTCAAGCACGGGTTGGACAAGTATATGAGTGGGATTGGGTGGTTATAGAATAGGAGCTGCCTCGTATGGGCCAATAGGCCTTCTGCAGTTACCTTTGTTCTTATGTTCTTATGTTCTTATGGCATGTCTTATACTCGTATATTGCGTTCCACTTGTCGCCCTCTCCCACTCCCTATCTCAGTTTTGCAACCGTTTCCAGGCCATGGACCTGGACACCACCACCACCACCACCTCACCTGCTCTACTGAATTCTGGGCCAGGGTCTTCCTCCTGGTTCTCTGTCTGGTGTCTCCCTTCCCTTCCTCCCTTCCTTCCTTCCCAGTCTTCCCTGTCTCCTGTGCCCTCTTTTTCTTCTCGGCCCTCCCATCTTGTATTTTGGCCCTCCACACCACCTGTCCATCCAGGTCGTTGTCCCTCCTCCCAGCAATCTTCATATTAAGAACATAAGAACAAAGGCAACTGCAGAAGGCCTATTGGCCCAAACGAGGCAGCTCCTATCTATAACCACCCAATCCCACTCATATACTTGTCCAACCCGCGCTTGAAACATTCAAGGGACCCCACATCTACCACATTACGCGGCAATTGGTTCCACAAATCAACAACCCTGTTACTGAACCAGTATTTACCCAAGTCTGTCCTAAATCTAAACTAAATCAAATTTATACCCATTTCGTGTTCTGTCTTGTGTTGATATTTTTAATACCCTATTAATATCCCCCCTGTTATGTCTATTCATCCACTTGATAACCTCTATCATGTCACCCCTCACTCTTCGCCTTTCCAGTGAATGCAACTTAAGCTTTGTTAATCTTTCTTCATATGAAAGATTTCTAATTTGGGGAATTAACTTAGTCATCCTACGTTGGACACATTCAAGTGAATTTATATCCATTCTATAATACGGCGACCAAAACTGAACTGCATAATCTAAATGGGGCCTAACTAGAGCAAGATATAGCTTAAGAACCACACCAGGTGTCTTGTTACTAACGCTTCAATTAATAAATCCCAGTGTCCTATTCACCTTATTACGAACATTCATGCATTGATCCTTTTGTTTTAAATTCTTACTGATCATAACTCCCAGATCCCTTTCGCAATCCGACTTCGCAATCTCAACACCATCTAGCTTGTAACTCTATCATCATTACCTAGCCTCAGAACTTTACATTTATCAGCATTAAACTGCATTTGCCAATCCTTTGACCATTTCAGAACCCTATCTAGATCAACTTGAAGTGATAGTGAGTCCTCCTCCGAATTAATTTCCCTACCGATTTTCGTATCATCGGCAAATTTGCAAATGTTGCTACTCGAACCTGAATCTAAATCATTTATATATATTATAAACAACAGAGGTCCCAGGACAGACCCCTGAGGTACTCCACTAACAACATTATCCCACTCTGACTTAACCCCATTTATACTAACTCTCTGTTTCCTATGGAATAGCCATGACCTAATCCAACTCAATATAGCACCCCCAATACCATGAGCTTCTATTTTTTAATTAGTCTTTCATGTGGCACTGTATCAAAAGCTTTGCTAAAGTCAATGTACACAACATCACAATCCTTACCACTATCAACTGCCTCAACTATGCTGGAATAAAAAGTTAGCAAATTTGTTAAACATGAACGGCCATTTGTAAAACAATGTTGCGACTCATTTATTAATTTATGTTTTCCAAGATGGAGATGAATTGTATTTGCAATTATTGATTCAAGTAACTTTCCCACAATAGACGTTAGGCTAATTGGTCGATAGTTTGACGCAAGTGATCTATCTCCTTTCTTAAAAATTGGTACCACATTAGCTACCTTCCATGACTCTGGCACTCTGCCTGACTCTATTGATTTATTAAATATGGTAGACAGTGGCTCAGAAAGCTCCTCTTTGCATTCTTTAAGCACCCTGGCAAACACTTCATCCGGCCCTGGGGATTTGTTTGGTTTTAGTTTTTCTAATTGTTTAATTACATCCTCCCTGGTAACTGCTAAACTAGTCAACCTGTCCTCATCCCCACCCACATAGACTTGTTCGGCTGAAGGCATATTGTTAAGTTCTTCTTTAGTAAATACAGATATAAAATATTTGTTAAAAATACTACTCATCTCCTTTTCATTATCCGTTATTTGATCTGTCTCAGATTTTAATGAACCTATCCTTTCCCTAGTCTTAGTTCGATATATCTGAAAAAACCCTTTAGGATTTGACTTTGCTTGCTCTGCTATGCGAACTTCATAGTTTCTTTTTGCTTTCCTAATCTCTTTTTTTAACATTTCTAACCAGTTGTATGAATTCCTGTTCTAAACTGACTTCCCCATTCTTAATCCTTTTGTACCAAGCTCTCTTTTTCCCTATAAGGTTCTTTAAATTATTTGTTATCCACTTTTTGTCATTAGTATTCGATCTATTCAATTTGTATGGTATACTACGTTCCTGTGCTTTGTTTAGAATATTCTTAAATAAGTTATATATTAAATCCACATCGAAATCCCCTTTTACGTCACCTAGCTATCGCTGGGTTCATGTCTCGCTACAAGACTGGCCCACACCCCATACCCAAGACTTTCCAATCTATTTGACCCAAAAAAAATTCTTAGGCTATTAAAATCAGCTTTTCGAAAATCTGGCACTTTAACAGAATTTTCTCCTACAGGTCTATTCCATTCTATGCTAAATCTGATTACTTTGTGATCACTGTTCCCTAGCTCACTCCCTATTTCGATGTCATTAATTTGTGTTTCCCTGTTAGTTAACACTAAATCTAAAATGTTATTTTCCCGCGTTGGTTCCTTAATGTTTTGCGTAAGAAAGTAATTGTCAATTAATTCTAGAAAATCTTCTGCTTCACTATTCCCTGTTTTGTTCAACTAGTTTATTCCACTAAAATTAAAGTCACCCATGACATAAATACTGTTAGATCTAGATGCTCTAGATATTTCATCCCATAGATGCTTTGCTTCCATTCTGTCTAAATTTGGTGGCCTATATATAACTCCTTTTATAATATTATTTGCTTTTTCGTTTAATTCTATCCAAATAGTTTCTGTGTGTGGCTCAGTTTTGATTCCCTCTTTGAGACTACATTTCAAATTGTCCCTAACATATATGGCTACTCCCCCTCCTCGTCTAATATATCTATCTGTGTGAAATAGTTTAAATCCATTTATTTGATATTCAGCTAATAGTTCTCTATTTTCTACATTCATCCACGTTTCGGTAAGTGCAATAATATCTATTTTTTCTGTGCAGACAAGAGCATTTAATTCGTTAATTTTATTTCTTAGACTTATGCTGTTAGTGTAATATACCCTAAGTGAATTGTTATTTTGAGGCCCTTTTCTTTCCCTGATCATTTTGCCAATTCTTTTCTCCCACGAACACATACTTTTATTACCTCCTTCCTCCAAATCAATTCCCATACCACTATCTACTAACAGTTTAAACCCAAACAAACACCTCTAACCACTGGTTCCAACGAGTCCGCAACAGCAACAACCCCAGCCCTCGATAGATGCACCCCATCATGAGCATACATTTCATTTCTTCCATAGAAGTGTTCCCAGTTGTCTATGAAAGATATTGCATTTGATTTGCAATATCTTTCCAGCCGGCAATTGACACCAAGTGCCCTCGACATCCATTCATTTCCCACTCCCTTTCTTAGAAGAATGCCACATATGATCGGGATTCCTCCCTTGCTCCTAACTAATTCTATGGCTGTCCTGAATCTCTGTATTAGTTCCTCACTCCTAACTCACCCAACATCATTACCCCCTGCACTAATACAAATAATGGGTTTGTTCCCATTTCCCGTCATAATATCATTCATGTTTCCAACAATATCGGCAATTCCAGCTCCCGGATAGCCAACCCTTAATCTGTTCCCCCTATCTCTGGCACAAAACGTTCTGTCTAAATACCTCACCTGGGAATCTCCCACAACCAAAATTCGCTTCGGTACCTCCTTAACTTTCTGAGCAGCCTGAGAGGCCTGCGCTCCGCCGCTCCTCGCTGGTTTCCATTCCGAGTGAACTGCAGGCTCACCACAGCACTCGTCCTCCAACACGGCAAATGAGTTTGCTGTCCTTCGGGCGTCTGTAGGTGGCCTTGCCAAGGTCTTCTTAAGACCCCTGTCCTTCACGACTCCCCACGATGAGGTCCCATCAACACTGGTCTCCTCCTTCGTTTCCTCCCGAAGTCTCAGCCGTCGTACCTCCTCCCGCAGGGAATCTATCTCTGCTCTCAGAGCTCCAACCAGACTCACCAAAGCCTTCACTAATCCTTCCATTCTTGCAATAATAATGTTACAACAATCGGAGCTCCAGCTAACACAACCTCTCACTGTGACTGCACCTGACTGACTTGTGACTGCACCTGACTGACTTTATTGACTGCTCCTTTTCTCCTTCTCCTGTTGAGACTGCAATGGCTGTCGCCCAGTACGATGCTGCTGGTACACCTGTCTATATCAGAAACATAAGTCTTGCTCCTCTACTTCCTCCCCAGCAGGTAAGAAGGCATCAATCTCTTCCTCAACTTCCGACTCCGACTCTATCCCTGAATCCCCCTCCCATTTCGGTGATTAAGTCCTCTGTCCCAAATATAGAAATTCCCTTGGCCCTCAATTCTCTCTTGGATGCTGCCCTTGATGAGGTGCGCTCCCCTGTTTCTGCCCCCTCCTCTCCCTGATTGCCTTGACCGCACCTCTCCAATGCTGCTCTGGACCCAGTCAGTCCACCTCTGGTTCATCCTACCACTACCTTGACTCCATTGTTCTTGCTAAATTTACCTGTTCTTGCTAGATTTACTTGTTCTTGCTAGATTTATCTATGCCCCATAACCCCAATTTCACTGATCCTGATCTTAGTATACTGTTTTAATTTGTCTTTGTCCCATGTTCTCTATATCTATTCTCTCTATTTTTGACAATGTTTATTCTTCATTTGAATATTATAATAATAATAATAATTTTTATTTAGGCAAAGGTACATACATAAAGAGATTTTACAAAGTTTGTTGGCTTTATAGATAGAGCTAGTACATACAATGCCTAAAGCCACTATTACGCAAAGCATTTCGGGCAGGAAAAAACACTACTGACTAAAGCTTAAAACTAATGGGTAAAAAGAAAAAAATGCATTGAGTACAAATAAAAATAGGGGTAAAAGAGGGGGGAACATTGTTGAAAAAGCAGCACAAATACAATTACAAATTATTACAGAAAATTACATTAAAACAGCGTTGATTTGAAAAAAAAAAAAAAAAAAAAAAAAAAAAACATACATGGGTTGACAATAGAGGGGTAAGGTAGGTTACAGGGAATTTATTAGGTATAGCTTCGTTTTTAACTTAAACTGGTTGAGAGAGGTACTGTCTTTAACATGGTTGGGAAGGTCATTCCACATTCTGGGCCCCTTGATTTGTAGAGCATTTCTGGTTTGATTAAGTCGTACTCTAGGAATATCAAAACTGTATTTATTTCTGGTGTGGTGCTCATGGGTTCTGTTACAACCTTCTATGAAGCTTTTGAGATCAGGATTGGCATTACAGTTTAGCGTTTTATATATGTATAATACACATGAGAGAATGTGCAGTGACTTAATGTCTAACATATTCAGGGATTTGAGTAGGGGTACCGAGTGATGTCTGGGGCCAGAATTGGATATTGTCCTAATAGCAGCTTTGTGTTGAGTAATTAGAGGACGTAAGTGATTTTGGGTAGTAGAGCCCCAAGCACAAATACCATAGTTGAGATATGGATAGATAAGGGAGTAATAGAGAGTCACCAGGGCAGGGCGTGGTACATAATATCTGATCTTAGAAAGAATGCCCACAGTTTTTGAAACTTTTTTGATATGTTTAGAATGTGTCCCTGGAAATTCAGCTTGTGGTCAATGAGAATGCCAAGGAATTTGCCATCTAATTTGTTACAAATTTGGGTATTGTTTATTTTGAGATTTATTTGATTAGAGGATTTATTGCCAAACAGAATATAGAAAGTTTTGTCAATGTTAAGGGTGTGTTTGTTGGCAGTTAGCCACAGATGGACTTTATTTAGCTCAGTATTTACTGTGGCATTTAGAGCAAGGGGATCAGGACTGGAGTAAATGAAGGTTGTGTCGTCAGCAAATAGGATTGGTTTGAGGTGTTGGGAGGCATTTGGAAGGTCATTAATGTAGATGAGAAAGAGGAGAGGGCCAAGTATGCTGCCCTGGGGAACACCAATGTTGATGGGTAGGGTGGGAGAAATTGTATTATTCACAGAAACACATTGGAGCCTGTCAGTAAGGTAGGATTTGAGGTATTGTAGGGAGTGTCCTCTGACACCATAATGATGTAATTTAAGAAGAAGGTTTTGGTGGTTCACAGTATCGAAAGCTTTACGCAGGTCCACAAATAACCCAACAGGGAACTCATTTTTATCAAGAGCTGTATGAATCGAGTTAAGCATACTAATAAGTGCATCGTTAGTGCTTTTTTTGGGCCTGAAGCCATATTGGCAAGGGCTAAGTATATTGAGTTTGGCTAGATATGAGTAAAGCTGCTTATAGATTAGTTTTTCAAAATTTTTTGACAAGTTTGGCAGGATTGATATAGGTCTGTAGTTGTTAACATCTGTGAGATCACCACATTTGTGGACAGGCATTACTCTCGCTTTTTTTAGAATATCTGGAAAGGTTTGGAGTTCAAGTGACTTGTTGAAGAGCAAAGCAATAGCAGGGGCTAAAGATCTGGAGGCTTTTTTGTAGATTAAAGTTGGTATCTCCTCAAGGGCACCAGACTTGGTTTTAAGGGAAAGGATTATCTCATTGACGTCAATGGAATTAATAGGCTTTAGGTACAGAGACAGGGGATAGTTCCCTGTAAGAAAGTCCTTAATGTCAGTACTGGAAGATGGAATATCATTAGCAAGGGATGAACCAATGGAAGAGAAGAACCTATTGAACTCAATAGCAGAATCAGAGGCTGAAAGCTGACCATCGTTATTAGACAGGAGAGTCGGTTTGTTATTTAAAGACTTCTTTGATCCCAATATTTGTGAAATTGTTCTCCATGTTTGTTTAATGTTGCTCTTTATTTGGGTAAATTTATCTTCGTAGTATTTAGTTTTGGCTCGTCTAATTATCTTAGATAGCAATAATGAGTAATTCTTTGAGAATTCTTTGGAGACAATTCCTAACCTATACTTTTTCTCAAGGTCATGTTTTTTATTAATAGATTTAAGTATTCCCTTTGTAAGCCAGGGATTGTTAAGCCTTTTGGTTGTGACTTGTTTTGTAAGCATAGGACAGTGGGTATTATAAAGGCTAAGAGTTTTTTTAAGAAAAGATTGAACTGCTAGATTGATGTCCTCTATGTTACCTAACTCGGACTCCCAGTTGACATTATCAGTAGCAGTTATAAAATTGTCTATAGCAGTTTCATTGTGTAGTCTAAAACGTATCTCTCTTGACTCAAGAGGTGGTTTGCTAATGTTAGTTAAGAGAAATGTGGGGTAATGGTCTGTAGTGCTATCGGTGATTATACCTGAAGTAAGCGGAGAGGTTATATTTGTCCAGATGTGATCTAGAGTCGTGGCAGTGTTATCAGTGATTCTAGTAGGTCTAGTGATTAAGGGTATGAGGAAGCAGGAATTCATACAGTTGAGGAAGCTAACAGCAGTAGGGTGTTCTGGCTCGCAGAGGTCAATATTAAAGTCCCCTGCGATAATTAGGTGGTTTTTGGTCAGTCTGTTATCAAGTATTAGATTTCTAAGGTTTGAGTTACAAAATACACGAATTTATTCATGTATTTTATGCCAACTTATATGAATTCCAGCTTCGGATATCACAGTTTTCACTGCTTTGTGTCTGTCTCCAGGAGCCAGACACAACTGGTAAGCCATGAGCACTACCTTCTTCACCTTATCGTAATCACTGGAGTCATCAAGGGACAACGTGGAGTAGGTAATTTGGGCCTTCCCAGTCAAGACGGACTGTATCATGATGGCCCTATTCTCCTCTGGCCAATCCAAAGAGGCAGCAACTTTCTCGAAGGCTGCGAAGAACTTCGAAACTTCCTTTTCGTTGAATTTAGGGACCATCTTTATATTCCTTACCAGATCAAAACTACTTGTTAACGTTGTTTTCCTCTGACCACCTAATCGCAATACTTCTAACTCGTGAAGTCTTTCCTTCTCCATTTCTTGCCTTTCTTTTTCCTTTTCTTCTAATTCCAACCGTTTCATTTCCATTTCCTTTTCTTTCATTTCTCGTTCTTTCTCTATTTCCTTTTCTTTCATTGCCATTTCCTTCTCTTTAATTTCCTGTTCTATTTCTAATTTCTTCCACTCTATCTCACGATTTATTTCTAATGCTCGCATTTTGACAGAAAACTTATATTCAGTTTATCCTTGTTCAGAAAGTCCTAAACATAGTCCAGATCCTCAATGGTCACTTTCTCCGCCATTGTCACTTAAGTGGTGCACGAACACTTAACACACTGCTTCACTTGAGCACCTAACACACCGAGCACTGTACTTCGCCAATACTGCACTTAATCGCACCGAGCACCGAACTCGCCAATACTGCATTTAATCACACAGAGAACCGCACTTGCCAATATTGCACTTAATCACACTGCACTGAACAGGACGTATAACATCCTAATAATTACAAACAGGGGAATTATTCACAGGAGATTGCACTACGTCACCATCCCTGTCAAACATGCTTGACAAGGGGTCGGATCCCGCAGGGGATGCAAATTATGTTACGGCCCTACTGGGACGCAACCGGGTTCTTTTCTGATGGTATTAGTTTTTTGGGCATCCAGCCCCAAGTTAGTAGAGGCTTTCAAGGGGTGAGATCCATAGCGCAAGTAAAATCAATGGGGCGGTACATTAAATACACAAGTATACTTAATTATATATATTCCTTTCCCACCACCATATGTAAATTAAAGTCACAAAAGGGAATTATTACAACACAGTATTTACATCTTAGTCTTCCTCTGAAGACACTGGATACTTGGCGATGCTCACTCTGGTAGCCTTTCCTGGTTTTCTCTTCCGTGGCCCAGAACCCACCATGAATCTACCCTGGCCACAGGCCAGCCAAATTACAATCCCACTGGGTGCCTTGTCGTGATGGCCTACAACCACAGTCCAGCCTGTAGCTGGCAGGTACTAGTCATCCTCGCTGTTAGGCCACTCCATGACTAATACTAAGGTTGCGAGCCCTAGGCAGGAGCCTCGTGTGACTCGCTGGTCACTCTCCTCGGTCGGCACCGCAGTGGGTGGTCTCTTCCACCAGCCAGCCCCGGAGATGGCGAATCCTGTCACTGCCACTCCTCAGGCAGGTTATCACGCACTCAGCAGAGTTCGTCCGGGGATGGCTCACAGCTTCTACAAAGCAGACTGGTGAAGAGACCTTGGCTGCCTTGGGTAGACTGATTCAATGTACCTCACAGCCGTCCTAGGTTGACTCTGAAAGCAGACACATCATCAGTACTGGGGACACTACATGGGATCACTAGGAAACATCACTTACTAGCTTAGACACAAACGTCCACTTATTCGCTCCATAGATGGCGATCACTGTCTAAGCGCCACCTCACCAGAGGTCAGCAGCGGCTATGTCACGAGCTGACTAGGACAGGCATCCAGCACTTATTGCCGGTATCTCTCATCATCACTCGATGGCGTTGTCCATGTGGGATTTTCGGTAGCGGACTTACAGATGGCGTGGACTTCACAGCTTCTGGCTCGGGCGAGGAATTTTGGTTCGTAACACACGCGCCCAAAGTCCATGCTTTGGGCACACTATACAGTAATGTAAGTTTGCCTCGGGTAATAAATAACAGTGATCATCATTACCCGGTTTCAGGGGATGGACGGTGTTTCAGGCCATCCTCCAAAGGTTTCACAATGTCAGCAAGAAAACGGTCAATTTAAAGTAGTCTCTCCTACCCTACCAGAGGCTCCAAAACAGAAAATGGGACAGTACATCACTTTTTTGAGTTGCTTTCATTTTCTTGTAATTTTTTTGGCTTTGTGTGATGCATATGAGCAAAAAGTGATGCTCTTTATCGGAGGACAGGTTAGGTATTTACTCGGAGTAGAGAGAATATTATAGAGAATCTTTTTTTTTTCTCTTTGGCAGGAACACCACTTGAATATGGCGTCGCTTGTGTGGGTGTGGCGGCGAAGTGGTCTGGCCGCAGCGGTGCGACCCATCATGGCTGTACTGATTTACGTGCTGGATGATTCCGGAAGCACCTTAGTTAGACCTTAGCGTGCATCTTAGCCCGGACACAAGTTCGAACCCTCATTACGGCTTTTGTGGATTTGTTCATTAAATGTATAATGATATTGTGATTTCTGTATCACAAGTGATGTTCTTTTTCTTAAGAATGTTTTCCATGATTTGTATACAGATAAAGGTTTGATTGATAACAGTTGTGTACCTCAACTTGTCTTGATAATAAACAATAAAAGTATATTTGAGTTTAAAAACTTATTATTGCTGTCAAGTTTCATAATTTCCAGAGTACAAGACGACTGGTATTGCCCCTTTTAACCCCTCCGTGGTGCCTCCTTGCCGTGGTGAGGGGCTCACGTACACCTCCCTGTGACCGGTGTAGGTTGCCTTTGCCCCCCTCTCCTACCCCTTTTTGGGTGGTGGACGTGCTGAAGGGCACCACGTAGGGGCCTTATGAGCCATCGGACCACCCGCTGGAGGGGTCGCCTGTGAGGGGCCGCCCTGAGTGGATGGTTGGGTGTCCAGGCTGGTGCGATAGGGGGAATGGGGTCTTAGCACCAGTGTGGGAGAATGGACGATGTTGTAGGACTCCCCTGTTGAAAAGGGGGAGCACCGCTGGGGTCAACGCACCCTTCCTGCACTGGCCCGCGCTCAGTCCTCCCTGGCTGCCCTGGTAGGTGGTATCTCTTGGTTCCAGGTCCCAAACTTTTGATATTGTTTGCTGCATGGATGACGACACTGACTTCTCTTAGCCAGGCTCATGGGGTGGGTGACCAGGCCCCTGAGTTGGACCGTCCTGGAAGACCAGGATCTGTAGCCCCCACTACAGGGCTCGGTTTAGGCCCAGACCGGAACTCTTCCTTCCTGCTCCCCTCCCTCCTCTGTGGTTGGGTCGAGCCCCAAGCCTGCTGTGGTGACCGCCTCGTCCCCTTGCATGGCTAAATCTTATTGTGACTACTGCACCTTTTGACCCATCTCTCTCTAAAGGTTCTCATCGCCGTCCCCGCCATGGCTACTCTCTCTTATGCTCCCTTCCCATACTAATTCGTACCATGCTTTGTTTGGTCCTCCTACGTGGACTAATTACTTTGACCTCCATCCTTTACATTAACTCCTGACAATTTTTCCCTTCATAGGCATCTTGTAGATTCCGTAGATGCCTCAGTTACCTTCAACCCCACCCGTCTTGGTACCCGTGTCGTTGCTGCTTCTCAGGATGCAGCCACCCGCTTAGTCCGCCTTATCCTGCCTTGGCGAGACCCCTGTTCGGGTCTCAAAGAACGCTCGGGTAAATGCCAGTGTTGGCACTGTTCTCCTCCCACACCATGTTGCGACTAGTGTTAGGAATCTAAAAGACTGAAAAGACCACGAGGATATCAAGCATATCCTCAATGGCCCAGGGTCATTCTGTCCTCCAGGTGGATACTGTTTACTCATCCCCCTCATGGTTATCGCCGTCTGCCCCTTCAGGTTGTGAAGATTAACTTTGATGGTAGGATCCTTCCGCCCTCTGTCATTCTTGTTGGTGCCAGATGCTCTGTTCAGGAGAATATTCCATCTCCTCGGCTCTGCAATAAGTGCTGGAGGTTTGGGCATGGTGCCCTCAAATGCTCTAGTCCTGTCTCTCTCTGTCCCATGTGTGGAGGCGAGGGTCACTCTAAGTTGGAGTGCACTTCTCCCTAGGTCCGCTGCCTCAATTGCGGTGAGGCCAACCCTACCCTTCTCCCGCACGTGTATACGTTACAAACTTGAGGCAGCTGTCCTCAACTTGAAGCTCCGGGACCATTTGTCTTTTCCTGAGGTTCGGCGCTAAGTTCATTGTCTCCCCTCCTTCGCTGGCATATCCTATGCTCGCGTGGTACGCTCTTCCTCTCCTCGTCCTTCCCACCTTACTCAGTCTCACAACCGTTTCCAAGCCTTAGACCCGAACACACCCACCACCACCTCCCTTGTTTCCCTCCGTTCTGTCCCAGAGGGTCCCCTCCCCTTCTGGTTCTCTGTCTAGGGTATCCCTTCTTTCTACCCAGTATGTCATGTCTCCTGTGTCTTCTTTCTCCTCTCCTTTTGGTCTTCCTTCCCGTCATTCTCCTCCGTCTCTTGGCTTCACCACGCCACCTGACAGTGCGGGCCGAATGTGCATTGCTCTCCTTGTGGTCATGTTGTTTGCTCGCACTCTTCTTCTACTTTCGAGATGCTGGAGTCTGTTGCCCAGTACATTGCTGCTGGGAAACCAGTCTCTTTGAGTCAGAAGCGGAAACCTGGCTCCTCTCCTTCCTCCTTCCCGGTAGGTAAGAAGGCTTCGCTTTCTTCTCAACCCCCTATCTCTGATTCTTTCGTTCCTTCCCCTCCCTGCTTCAGGTGGTGGAGCTCCCTGTTCCTACTGTGGGGGTTTGTTTAGCCCCCGGTTCCGTCTCGGATACTGCCCTTGCTGAGGTGCGCTCCCCTCTTTCTGCCCCTCCTCCTCCTCTTCCTTTTCCTCCTCCAGACCCTGTTCGTCCACCTCTGGTCTGTTCTCCCACTTCTTTCCCTCCTTCTTTACTCAGTTTACCCATGCCTCCTAACCCTGACTTCGCTGATCCTGACCCTGTGCTTCTTTCACGTGCTGTATTCTCTTTTCACCTTTGTTTCTTCTTTGATCTCTGTTGCAATCCTTTCTCTTTTTGCCAATGTCTATTCTTCCGTGGAACATCCGTGGATAATACGCCAAATTCCTTGACCTCCAACTTCTAATTTCACAGTTTTCGCCCCTTTGTGTCTGTCTCCAGGAGCTGATGTTTGGTGCTCGTCCTGGTCGCTTCCGTGGCTATTCTTTTCTCTCACCCCCCCTTCCCCCCAGCTGTTGCTGGGGCCCATAACCCTGCTCTCTTGATTCAATCAGATGTTCCCTTCGTCCCCTTACTTTTTCCTCGCCTCTCCACTGTTCTGCTGCTGTTCTGCTCTCTTGATTCACTCAGATGTTCCCTTCGTCCCCTTACTTTTTCCTCGCCTCTCCACTGTTCTGCTGCTGTTCTGCTCTCTTGATTCACTCAGATGTTCCCTTCGTCCCCTTACTTTTTCCTCGCCTCTCTACTGTTCTGCTCCGTGTGTCTTTGTGCGTAAATGGTACGTGGTTTGTTCCATTTATCTCCTCCCTACTGTCCCACTTTCTCTTCCTGATCTTAAACACCTCCTAGACTCCTTGCCAGAACCTGTGCTCCTGCTGGGTGATTTCAATTGTCGTCATGCCTTTTGGGGTGATGTGCTGACAAACACCCAGGGTCACCTCCTTGAACCTTTCCTTCTCTCTTCTTAATTCTTCCCTGTCCCTTCTTAATTCTGGTGAGCCCATTTATTTGGACTCTCGGACTTGCTCCCTTTCCTGTCTCGATCTTTCTCTGTGCACGTCATCCCTTTCCTTAGATTTGGGTGGTAGGTCCTTGATGACTTCCATGGCAGTGACCATTTTCCTATCCTTGTTAGTTTTTTTCTCTTTTCACCCTCCTCTCTCCTTCCCTAGGTGGCGGTTTGCAGGGGCTGACTGGTGCCTCTTTACTCTCCATGTTACTATTTCCGACCTCTCCGTTCTGCCTCTCTCTCATGCCCTCCTTCTTTTTCATGACACTGTCTTTGATGCTGCCCTCCACTCTATTCCTCGCTCTTCCTCTTGGGGAATGTGGAAGTGCGTTCCCTGGTGGAATGTGGACTGTACTCGGGCTGTCCGCTGTAAGCGTGCAGCCTGGAAGAGACATCGCCGCCGGCAGAAAGTTGTGTGTTTTCTTTTGTTTCGAAAGGCGAGTGCGGTGGCCCGTAGGACTATCTGTTCGGCTAAACGTGCTTGCTGAATGTCTTATGTCTCCACTGTTATGTCCAAAACTTCTCTACCACTGGTCTGGAAGCTTATTCGCAAGATTACGAACTTACCCGCGTAAGTTCGTTCCCGATGTCTCGCTGGTCTTTCGCCTCCGTGGTGTTCTTGTTTGCATTGCATTGGACCCATTGCAGGTCGCGACCGAACTGGGTTCCCACTTTTCATGTTAGTTCTGGTTCTCATCTTCCCCAATCCTTCCTTCTTCGTAAGCCTATTCTTGAATCTCGTCCTTTAAATTTCTGTACTCATCTTCACCTTCCCTATAATGATCCCTTCTCTCTCTCTGAGTTTCGGTCTGCCATAGCCCTCTGTGGTTCTACAGCTGTGGGCTCCAATGGCATTCATTATGAAATGCTTTGCCATCTCTTGTCTTGTTCTTGTCTTGTCCTTAGTAAGGACAAGACAAGAACATATCGATGCCAACACAGAAGACAATGTCCAACATAATAGGCCAATTACACTGGATTAATCTTTGTGTTTAGATAGGAGCTGCCTCGTATGGGCCAATAAGCCTTCTGCAGCCTCTATGTTTCACCTCACATTTATCCCTTATGTATCCCCCCATGTTTTCACCTTTATTGTATTATCACCTGACCCAGTGCGGGTATAAAATCAACTAGTATTGTAAGATCTGTTCACTTGAGAATGAACCATGGAGGTTCGAAACGTTGTGCAAATTATATAAATAAGTGTAATACACCCTATAGTAAATCACTTCTTTTCTTCACCTTAAAAGTACGAAAATGAGTTTTGGAGAACTCCTATTTCAATTAAGCCCTGATGCTAAGAAAATAGTTAGAGGGATAGAAGCCCTAATCCAGGAAATAATAAATACAGAATATGCGGTCATATTCAATGAAACATGTTTGAAAGAAAACCTGCTGCCAGTATACACCAATATATCTATATCTATATATATATATATATATATATATATATATATATATATATATATATATATATATATATATATATATATATATATATATATATATAATAATATATATATATATAATATATATATATATATATATATATATATATATATATATATATATATATAAATATATATATATATATATATATATATATATATATATATATATATATATAATATATATATATATATATATATATATATATATATATATATATATATATATATATATATATATATATATATATATAATACACATGAGAGGATGTGCAGTGACTTAATGTCTAACATATTCAGAGATTTGAGTAGAGGTACCGAGTGATGTCTTGGGCCAGAGTTGGATTTTGTCCTAATAGCAGCTTTGTGTTGAGTAATTAGAGGATGTAAAGGATTTTGGGTAGTAGAACCCCAAATTTCAATTGGGGTTCACAATTGAGCACAGTGAGCACAATTTCACAAATATTGGGATCAAAGAAGAGTTTAAATAACAAACCAATACTCCTGTCCAATAACGATGGTCAGCTTTCCGCCTCTGATACTGCTATTGAGTTCAATAGGTTCTTCTCTTCCATCGGGTCATCCCTTGCAAAATGTTATTCCATCATCCAGTATTGATGTTCAGGACTATCTTACAGGTAACTATCCACAGTCTCTGTACCTAACGCCTGCAAATTCCACTGATGTTAATGAGAAAATCCTTTCCCTTAAAACCAAGTCTAGTGCCCTTGAGGAGATACCAACTTTAATTTACAATAAAGCCTTCAGATCTTTAGCCCCTGCTATTGCATTGCTCTTCAACAAGTCACTTGAACTCCAAACCTTTCCAGATATTCTAAAAAAAAGCGAGAGTAACCCCTGTTCACAAATGTGGTGATCTCATCAGATGTTAACAACTACAGACCTATATCAATCCTGCCAAACTTGTCAAAAATATTTGAAAAACTAATCTACAAGCAGCTTTACTCTTATCTAGCCAAACACAATATACTTAGCTCCTGTCAATATGGCTTCAGACCCCCCCCCCCCAAAAAAAAAGCACTAACGATGCACTTATTAGTATGATTAACTTGATACATGCAGCTCTCTATAAAAATAAGTTCCCTGTTGCGTTATTTGTGGACCTGCACAAGGCTTTTAACACTGTCAACCACCAAAACCTTCTTCTTAAATTACATCATTATGGAATCAGAGGTCACTCCCTGCAATGCCTCAAATCTTACCTTACTGACAGGCTCCAGTATGTTTCTGTGAATAATTAAATTTCTCCCACCCTACCCATCAACATTTGTGTTCCTCAGGGCAGCATACTTGGCCCTCTCCTCTTTCTCATCTACATTAATGACCTTCCAAATGACTCCCAAAACCTCAAACCAATTCTATTTGCTGACGGCACAACCTTCATTTACTCTAGTCTTGACACCCCTTGCGCTAAATGTCACAGTGAATACTGAGCTAAATAAAGTCCATCTTGGTTAACTGCCAACAAACTCACCCTCAACATTGACAAAACTTTCTATATTTTGTTTGGCAATAAATCCTCAATTCAAATAAATCTCAGGATAAACAATACCCAAATTTGTGACAGTAGATGACAAATTCCTTGGCTTTCTCATTGACCACAAGCTGAATTTCCAGGGACACATTCTAAATATATCAACAATGTTTCAAAAACTGTTCGCATTCTTTCTAAGATCAGATATTATGTACCTCATCCTGCCCTGGTGACGCTCTATTACTCCCTCATCTATCCTTATCTCAACTATGGTATTTGTGCTTGGGTTTCTACTACTCAAAATAATTTACAGTCCTCTAATTACTCAACACAAAGCTGCTATTAGGACAATATCCAACTCTGGCCCCAGACATTGACCTGAGAAAGGCCTTTGATATTGTAAACCATAACTACCTCTTACTTAAACGTCACCACTGTGGTGTCCGAGGCCATGCTCTGGACTATATTCGTTCATATCTCAGTGACAGACACTAATATATAGTCATAAATAGCATAACTTCCCCCACTCTACCATTGACAGTAGGGGTGCCGCAGGGCAGCATCTTGGGATCTCTCCTATTTCTTATATACATCAATGATCTGCCTAATGTCTCTATAATTCTTAAACCTTTGTTGTTTCCGGATGATACTACCCTCATCTACTCAGACCCCAACCCACACACATTAATTAATGTTGTCAATAATGAATTTAAAAAGTACACCTATGGATGTCAACCAACAAACTCACACTAAATATAGAAAAGGCCTACTACATTTTATTTGGAAGCAAATCAACAAATGCAATTCAGCTTCAGATAGACAATGTTAACATCTGTAATAAAAATGATGGAAAGTTGATGGAAAAGAGGCCTATACCCAGACAAGAGATTTAACTTCAGCCCCCACATACAATAGCTAACTAAGATCATCTCTAAAACAGTTGGTATACTCTCGAAAATCAGATATTATATATAGCAAATCAACAAATGCAATTCAGCTTCAGATAGACAATGTTAACATCTGTAATAAAAATGATGGAAAAATGATGGAAAAGAGGCCTATACCCAGACAAGAGATTTAACTTCAGCCCCCACATACAATAGCTAACTAAGATCATCTCTAAAACAGTTGGTATACTCTCGAAAATCAGATATTATATACCTAACTCTGCTCTCCTCTCACTGTTTTATGCACTAATCTATCCCTATCTTAATTATGGTATCTGTGCATGGGGTTCAACCACTGCAAACTACTTCAAGCCCATCATCACCCAGCAAAATTCTGCTATAAGAGCAATAACAAACTCTGCTTTCAGACAACACTCAGCCCCCCCCCCACCTTGTTTAAATCCCTAAACACGCTAAACATAAACTCACTCCACACATTCTCTTGTGTCAGTTGCATAAACAAAACCCTGTTTTTAAATGCAAACCCTGTTCTGAAACTCTCTTTGGACAGATGTAATAGGATCTATAATCACCACACCAGAAAAAATATGTCTTTGATATTCCCAGAGTCAAACTTAATCTGTGTAAACACTCTATGCAAATAAAGGGACCCAGTCTATGGAACTCAATCCCTAATGAATTGAAAAGTTGTCCAACTTTTGCCTTATTCTAAAACAAAACCAACACGTACGTAATTTCATCTTCGTAGTTTCCTACCTAGTGTTTGAAACTCGCACTGTATGTAGTGCTACCCAATCCCCCAATACATGTATCTAAGCAATGTGGGTGTGTATTCACCTAGTTGTGCTTGCGGTTGTTGAGCTCTGCTCTTTCGACCTGCCTCTCAACTGTCAATCAATCAACTGTTACTATTTATTTTTTCACACACACACTCACACACATACCCCCAGCAAGGAGCCCATAACAGCTGTCTAACTCCCAGGTACCAATTTACTGCTAGGTATCAAGGGCATCAGGGTGAAAGAAACTCTGCGCATTATATCTCTGCCAGCGCCAGGAATCGAACCCGGGCCGCAGAATTCCGAGTCCCGTGCTCTGTCCACTCAGCTTCCAGGACCTCTTTACTTTTTGTATAAGGGTGCTTATATGTGCTATCAATATGCTTTATTGTGCCAGTTAATCTTTGTCAAATTATCAATCAAGCTATCAATGTTACTAATCAAAGTTCAATGTACTTTAATATACCGACTAATCTCTAAATTTTTTTCTTGCAATGTACCTGTTAACACTTTATAAATTTTGCTAGAATTTACCTTCTTAATATTCTCCCATGCCCTTGCCCCACCCATAGCCCTACTGTTCAACAAATCTATAGAGTGTCACACCTTCCCTGATATCCTTAACAAAGGAAGAGTAACGCCAGTCCATAAAGGAGACAATCCGGCGGACATAAACAATTAAAGACCAGTATCAAACCTACCCATTCTATCAAAAATATTCGAAAAAAATTCTACAAACAGCTCTATTCCTACCTTGTAAAATTCGACATACTCAGCCCCTGCCAGTTTGGCTTCCGGTCCAAAAGAGCACCAATGATGCAATCATTAGTCGCCTTAACGTAATCTACTCAGCCTTGACAAAAATGAGTTTCCGATTGGACTCTGCATTGACCTAAGAAAAGCCTTTGATACTGTTAATCACAACTACCTCTTACTTAAACTCCAGCATTATGGAGTCCGAGGCCTTGCCCTGGACTATATCCGATCCTATCTTAGTGACAGACACCAATGTGTAACCATCAATGATACAACCTCTTCCACTCTACCAATAACCATTTGAGTGCCACAGGGCCGCATCTTAGGACCTCTTCTATTTCTAATATATATCAATGATCTGTCTAATGTTCTAATATTCTTAAACCTATATTGTTTGCTGATGATACTACCCTTATCTATTCAGACCCCAACCCACATATACTAAATAATGTAGTGAATAATGAATTAAAAAAAAAGTCTACTTATGGATGTCAACTAACAAACTAACACTAAACATAGAAAAGGCCTACTACATCTTATTTGGAAGTAAATCATCGAATGCAATTCAGCTACAGATTGACAGCATTAACATCAGTAATAAAAATGATGGAAAGTTTTTGGCCTATTCCTAGACAAGAGACTCGCCTTCAGCACCCACATTCAATACATAACTAAGAAAGTCTCTAAGACAGTTGGTATACTCTCCAAAACAAGATATTATTTTACTATCTCTGCTCTCCTCTCATTATATTATGCACTAATCTATCCCTATCTTAATTAATTTGGAACAGGGTGTAGATACTTCCACCCTAAATTATGTCAATTTTCAATTAGGGATAAAAAATGCTACAATCTTCAGTGTCCGGAATTCCACGTGAGAGGTACAGAGCGTTATAGACGGGAAGATCAATATGACACTACTGGAAATTTTTTAGAGGAAGGGAGAAATAGAGTAGTAAATATAAGAGAGAGGAACAGTCAGATGGAACCACTACAGGATTACAGAGGGGAAGGGAGACACCCACAAGACTGGAATACAAACTATCAACAAGCACACAGGTACTACACCACACAACACCCGTCCTACTACCAAAACTGGACGAATCACTTCCAAAACAACACATCCTAGACGCAAAAACAGTGGCCTCCTTACCTGAGCCTCAGATATTAACACCAGGTAAGGCATCCAGTACTTTCATTAACACGATAACATCATTTATATTTGCCAACATCCAGGGTATAAAAACACGCAAATCCAACAAAGTTCACTTTATTGATGGTCTCCTTCATGAGACAAATGCAGTGTTTGCAACCCTAACAGAAACCCACACAAAGGACTACCATGATGGTGAAATATGGATCTCAGAGTACAGTCTTTTCAGATGTGATAGGAAACACCGGCTTCAGGGTGGGGTCAGCCTCTACATCAAAGACACACTCACCTGTACTGAGCTGCTAAACACCTCAAATGATAGGTTGGAAGTGCTGATAATCAAAATAGAGATTCTAAATGTAGTTATTGTCCTTGTATATAAGTCACCGGAGGCAAACCCTCAGCAGTTTAAGACCAACTAATGAAAATAGAACACTGCTTGGAAAACCTCACAAATCCAGCTCCGAACATCATCCTGCTTGGGGACTTCAACCTACGGCACCTGAAATGGAAGCACCTGGCTAATACAGTAATATCAGAAAGAATACCAGGAAGTAGCCTAAATGAACAGGCACATGCAAATGACCTGCTACGGATGTGTGACAGGTTTGCCTTAAACCAGCAAATAGTAGAACCAACTAGGAAGGAGAACACGCTGGATCTCATTTTCACTAATAATGATGAATTGATCAGGAACATAATGGTTACAAATACCTGTTACTCAGATCACAACTTAATTGAAGTTATGACAACCATGGGGAGTAGACCTTCAAAACCAGTCTAGATTCCCGGTGGAGGAGATTTCAGCAAATTCAACTTCAATAATAAACAGATAAACTGGGAGCAAATAAACCAGGACTTCACAGAAATAAACTCGGAAAAACAGCTAGAAAATGCAAACCAGAACCAGTGCCTGGAAAAAATAAGCTCAGTAGCAGTAGAAATATGTTCAAACCGCATACCCCCTCGAAAAAAGAGGAAGAGATGCAGATTGGAACGGGAACGTCGTTCCCTATATAGGCGAAGAAAACGAATCGCGGAACATCTTGAGAGTCGCACCCTATCTCAAGAACGGCGAAGAAGGTTAGGTAGAGAAATAGAAACAATTGAACGCAAGCTACAAGAAACATACAAAACCCAGGAGAGGCAAAGAGAGCAAAGGCCATCAGTGAAATAGAGAGAAATCCGAAATATTTTTTCTCCTATGCAAAATCAAGATCAAACACCACATCTAGTATCGGGCCCCTGCGAAAGGGAGATGGAACTTTCACCGATGACAACAAAGAAATGAGCGAGCTACAGAGGAAGCAGAACGACTCTGTTTTCAGTGAGCCATTAAACGCACTAAAGATTGATAACCCAAATGAATATTTCATGGATATGATACCAACATCAAATCATATATCAGACGTCACCCTATCCCCATTGGATTTTGAAGAAGCCATAAACAGTATGCCTATGCACTCTGCACCAGGCCCGGATTCCTAGAACTCCATATTCATCAAGAACTGTAGAAAAACACTATCGCAGGCCCTCCACATTCTGTGGAGACAAAGCCTAGATACTGGCGTTATTCCTGATATACTAAAAACAGCAGAGATAGCACCACTCCATAAAGGAGGAAATAAGGCAGAGGCAAAAAATTACAGACCAATAGCACTAACATCGCACATTATAAAAAATTTTGAGAGAGTGCTAAGAAGTAAGATCACAAAATACATGGAATCACAGCATCTCCATAACCCCGGACAACATGGTTTCAGAACAGGGCGCTCTTGCCTGTCGCAGTTGCTGGACCACTATGATATGGCATTAGATGCTATGGAAGACAAACAAAACGCTGATGTAATTTACACAGATTTCGCAAAAGCTTTTGACAAATGTGACCATGGCGTTATTGCACATAAAATGCGTTCAAAAAGAATTACCGGAAAAATAGGCAGATGGATCTACAATTTCCTGACCAACAGAACCCAATGTGTAATAGTCAACAAAATAAAATCCAGCCCATCAACCGTGAAGAGCTCAATCCCCCAGGGTACTGTGCTTGCTCCAGTACTTTTTCTCATCCTCATATCAGACATAGACAAGAACACAACCTATAGCACTGTATCATCCTTTGCAGATGACACTAGGATGTTGACCATGACACTAGGATCTCCATGAGAGTAGGCAACATAGAGGATACGGCAAACCTCCAGTCAGATGTAGATCAGGTCTTTCTATGGGCTACAGAAAATAATATGGTGTTTAACGAAGATAAGTTCCAGCTCGTGTGCTATGGAAAAAATGAAAATATAAAAACGGAAACCACGTACAAAACTCAGGCAAATCATAACATAGAACGAAAAGGCAATGTAAAGGATCTGGGTGTACTCATGTCGGAAGACCTTACCTTTAAAGAACACAATAAAGTAGCCGTCACAACTGCAAGAAAAATGACAGGTTGGATAACAAGAACTTTTCGCACTAGAGATGCTATACCGATGATGATACTTTTCAAAACGCTTGTGCTCTCTAGAGTGGAGTACTGCTGCACAATGACAGCCCCTTTCAAAGCTGGAGAAATTGCTTATCTGGAGAGCGTGCAGAGATCCTTTACTGCTAGAATCCACTCAGTAAAACACCTAAACTACTGGGACCGACTAAAGACCCTAAAACTGTACTCCCTTGAGCGCAGGCGGGAGAGATACATAATAATTTACACGTGGAAAATATTAGAGGGGCTGGTCCCAAACCTGTCAACTGTCAACTTGTTGTCAACTACCATTTTAAGCTGTCATTGCAATCAATCATAGCTACCTATGTGCTTTGATATACTGTACCTATAATTTTCTCTCATCTTTTTTTTTTCATTCCATGTAATCTGTTATCATTTTTTTTGTCTATAAATTTTGCAAGTATTTACCTCCTTAAAATTTTCTTAGATTAAGGACCTGCCCGAAACGCTGCGCGTGCTAGTGGCTTTACAAGACTGTAATTACCATAATTGTATCCTCACATTCCTTATGTACATTCTTGTATATGCATAAATAAATAAATAAATAAATAAATAAACCTGCACACAGATATAACATCACATGAGAACTGAAGACATGGCAGGATGTGCAGAATACCCCCGTTGTAAAGCAGAGGTGCAACAGGTACTCTGAAAGAGAACTCTATCAACATCAGAGGCCTGAGACTGTTCAACATGCTTCCGCTACACATAAGGGGCATAACTGGCAATCCCCTCACAGTGTTCAAGAGAGAACTGGATAAGCACCTCCAAAGGATACCTGATCAACCCAGCTGTGACTCATAAGTCAGGCTCGAGCAGCCGCGTTCAACAGCCTGGTTGATCATTCCAACAACCAGGAGGCCTGGTCGACGACCGAGCCGCGGAGACGCTAAGCCCCGGAAGCACCTCAAGGTAACCTCAAGGAAAGGTAATTATGATATCTGTGCATGGGGGGTCTACCACTGCAAACCACCTTAAGCCCATTATCACCCAGCAAGAATCTGCTATCAGAATAATAACAAACTCTGCTTTCAGACAATACTCAGCTCCCTTGTTTAAATCCCTTAACTTGCTAAATATTAACTCCCTCCACACATTCTCTTGTGTCAACTACATTTACAAAACCCTGTTCTTAAATGCAAACCATGCTCTGAATTTCTCCCTGGACAGATGTAATAGGACCCATTATCACCACACCAGAAATAAATATCTCTTTGATATCCCCAGGGTCAAACTTAATCTGTGTAAACACTCTATGTAAATTAAGGGACCTAGTCTATGGAACTCACTCCCTAGAGAATTGAAAAGCTGTCAAACTTTTGCCTCATTTAAAAACAAAAACAAAAAGTACCTAATTTCATCTTCGTAGTTTCCTACACTGAGCTTTAAATTTGCTCTGTACCTAGTGTTACGCAATCTCCCAATCTTTATGTACTTAATCCAAACAACTTTATCATTGTGTTCATTGCTGTTTTTTATGTGCTAGCCATATGCTGTATTGTGCCTATTAATTTTTGTTAAACTACCATTCAAGCTGTCATTGCAATCAATCTGAGCTACCTATGTACTTTAATATGCCTACAATTTTCTCTCATCTTTTATTTTTTTCTTGCTATGTAACTTTTATCATTTTTATAAATTTTGCAGGTAAATACCTACTTAAAATTTTCTTAGATTAAGGACCTGCCCGAAACGCTGCGCGTACTAGTAGCTTTACAAGAATGTAATTACTATGCTATGTATCCTCTCAATCCCAATGTACCTGTGAGCCTCTTGTTGATCACTTGTGACACAAAGATTATTGATGTGTGTATTTCGGTGGGTGATTAGATATGTATGTGTATGTATATATGTATACGTATATATATTTATGTACATGTATGTATTGAGAGTGTATACATGTATATAACATTAATAATTTTGTAACTAGCGTCAAAAATTGTTATTTGCTTAGCTAAACGAACTAGAAGGTTCAGTTCCTGAACCGATTATCTGCCTCTGTAATCCTTTACACCACCGCCCACGGGATGGGTATGGGGTGCATAATAAAGAAAGAAATTGAATTGACCTTCTTGAATATATATATATATATATATATATATATATATATATATATATATATATATATATATATATATATATATATATATATATATATATATATTGGTGTATACTGGCAGCAGGTTTTCTTTCAAACATGTTTCATTGAATATGACCGCATATTCTGTATTTATTATTTTCTGGTTTAGGGCTTCTATCCCTCTAACTATTTTCTTAGCATCAGGGCTTAATTGGAATAGGAGTTCTTGAACTCCTATTCCAATTAAGCCCTGATGCTAAGAAAATAGTTAGAGGGATAGAAGCCCTAAACCAGAAAATAATAAATACAGAATATGCGGTCATATTCAATGATATATATATATATATATATATATATATATATATATATATATATATATATATATACATGTCGTACCTAGTAGCCAGAATGCACTTCTCGGCCTACTATGCAAGGCCCGATTTGCCTAATATGCCAAGTTTTCCTGAATTAATATATTTCCTCTAATTTTTTTCTTATGAAATGATAAAGCTACCCATTTCATTATGTATGAGGTAAAAAAAAATTATTGGAGTTAAAATTAACGTAGATATATGACCGAACCTAACCAACCCTACCTAACCTAACCTATCTCTATAGGTTAGGTTAGGTTAGGTAGCCTAAAAAGTTAGGTTAGGTTAGGTAGGTTAGGTAGTCGAAAAACAATTAATTCATGAAAACTTGGCTTATTAGGCAAATCGGGCTTTGCATAGTAGGCTGAGAAGTGCGTTCTGGCTACTAGGTACGACATATATATATATATATATATATATATATATATATATATATATATATATATATATATATATATATATATATATATATATATTTATATATATATGAATGAAAACTCACACCCCAGAAGTGACTCGAACCCATACTCCCAGGAGCAACGCAACTGGTAACTACAGGGCGCCTTAATCCACTTGACCATCACAGCCGAAATGGTGAAATTTGGTGAAATGCTATGCCCAAGATTACCATCCGAGTTAACGTCGGGGAAGTGGCTCAAATAGCCTTGGCTATCACTTCCTTTTGACGGCCGTGATGGTCAAATGGATTAAGGCGCCCTGTAGTTACCAGTTGCGTTGCTCCTGGGAGTATGGGTTCGAGTCACTTCTGGGGTGTGAGTTTTCATTCGCATATAGTCCTGGGGACCATTCAGGCTTGTTCGCATTTGTGTTCCTCACTTGTGCCCCAAAGAATGAGGTGATTTGGTGAAATGCTATGCCCAAGATTACCATCCGAGTTGCCGTCGGGGAAGTGGCTCAAATAGCCTTGGCTATCACTTCCTTTTGACGGCCGTGATGGTCAAGTGGATTAAGGCGCCCTGTAGTTACCAGTTGCGTTGCTCCTGGGAGTATGGGTTCGAGTCACTTCTGGGGTGTGAGTTTTCATTCGCATATAGTCCTGGGGACCATTCAGGCTTGTTCGCATTTGTGTTCCTCACGTGTGCCCCAAAGAATGAGGTGATTTGGTGAAATGCTATGCCCAAGATTACCATCCGAGTTGCCGTCGGGGAAGTGGCTCAAATAGCCTTGGCTATCACTTCCCTTTGACGGCCGTGATGGTCAAGTGGATTAAGGCGCCCTGTAGTTACCAGTTGCGTTGCTCCTGGGAGTATGGGTTCGAGTCACTTCTGGGGTGTGAGTTTTCATTCGCATATAGTCCTGGGGACCATTCAGGCTTGTTCGCATATACATATATATATATATATATATATATATATATATATATATATATATATATATATATATATATATATATATATATGTCGTACCTAGTAGTCAGAACGAACTTCTCAGCCTACTATGCAAAGCCCAATTTGCCTAATAAGCCAAGTTTTCATGAATTAATTGTTTTTCGACTACCTAACCTACCTACCCTAACCTAACTTTTTCGGCTACCTAACCTAACCTAACCTATAAAGAAAGATTAGGTTAGGTTAGGTAGGGTTGGTTAGGTTCGGTCATATATCTACGTTAATTTTAACTCCATTAAAAAAAAATTGACCTCATACATAATGAAATGGGTAGCTTTATCATTTCATAAGAAAAAAATTAGAGAAAATATATTAATTCAGGAAAACTTAGCTTATTAGGCAAATCGGGCCTTGCATAGTAGGCTTAGAAGTGCGTTCTGGCGGATACAAGACACTCCGTACATTGACAACATCGCACACTAATATTTTTACCACTTCGGACACCAGCTTTCGACGTTTCGCATATGTGTACGTGTTCCATATTAAAACGACAATATAATGCTATTAACAATTAAAATCTTTTATTTAACAGGCATATAGTTATTAAATGAAGTTTAGTGATGTAATAGACATAATCCGGAGTTGGTAAGGACGCCGCCCGCCAGCGTAAACACAACACACCCGAATGCCCACAAACACGATACAACGCACAAAACACAACACTTCTGTCAGTTTTTGGATAAACTCCTTTTATATTTATTATGTGAGAGTTATACTTGTATAAAATGATAACTATTATAGGTAAGCGCCTAATATTTAATATTAATCAATAAAAAAGAAGTCAGAAGCCACACGCCTGTCTGTACATGTCTTTTGTGTAAAAGTATTTTGGGCGCTCATGTACTTGTGCGCTAGCTGGCGTTCACAACTGTTCTCGCCTACAAGCATTAGAATTAAACAAACGAATTCATTTTTTCATTTCTATACAAGAAGAGAAGGCTACCCTTGAGTCTGTAATATTCATCTGATCACTGGTCTCCCATTTGTTCCTCATTGCTTTATCTTACTATTATTGAATGTCAATAACCGTATTATGCAATTTCAATTTCTTCTATTTCTTTCTTTATTATGCACCCCATACCCATCCCGTGGGCGGTGGTGTAAAGGACATAATCGGTTCAGGAACTGAACCCTCTAGTTCGTTTAGCTAAGCAAATAACAATGTTTGACGCTAGTTACAAAATTATTAATGTTGTATACACAAGTACACACACTCATACATATATATATATATATATATATATATATATATATATATATATATATATATATATATATATATATATATATATATACATGTATGTATATGTATACATATATACATACACATACATATATAATCACCTACACAAATACACACATCAATAATCTTTGTGTCACAAGTGATCAACAAGAGGCTCACAACAGTCACTATAAAAGGCACTTTACATCTATAGTGAGTGACACAGTTACTAGTCTTGCTCCACACCCACCCAACTGGGCGGCAGCTTTACAGTCATGTGCTCCACACCCACCCAACTGGGCGGCAGCTTTACAGTCATGTGCTCCACACCCACCCAACTGGGCGGCAGTTTTACAGTCATGTGCATGCATTACCTACAGTAAGCAAATTTTGGATACTTCGCTAAGATTTCGGGCAGCACATCATTATGAATGAAGTACTTACACATTACATTATGCAACATTAATAAAGTTGTCCATCAGCATTTTGTGGTGTCCAGCTACCCTTATCTTCTGTATGTTCCTCACAGTACCAGTATACACAAACATTGACATGTACGGATATAGACTCTCAGGTAAGTTAGTAATTTAAATGCACAGTAGCAGTCCTAGGCGTTCAATCCCCGACCGCCGTCCAAGTGGTTTGGCACCATTCCTCCCCATCCCATCCCAAATCCTTATCCTGATCCCTTCCCAGTGTTAAATAGTTGTAATGAACAGGCAATATATATATATATATATATATATATATATATATATATATATATATATATATATATATATATATATATATATATATATATATATATATATATATATATATATATATAATTATACCAGTATAATCTAATAATATATACTGGTCTAATAAAATAATTAGACCAGTTAATACTCTCACTCGTTGTGTTAGCATATGTTAGCTTGATAAAACTGACTGTTCATTGTTGAGAAATGTGTTAACAAACAATATATCTGACTTTATCAAGACTGTAGCTTGCTTAGCAAAAGGAACTTTATTAAATTTGGGTTCAGTTTAACTACCTCTCAATGAATGAGTAATTGGGGCATAATAAAGGAACTAAGCTGATAAAATGAAAGATGGGAAAACAACATTAGAGAGATAAACTCGAGAGACGTTTTCATGTTAACCCGAAAATTATTTGAGGAGCAAGACGGACTGAGGGTCAAGCAATTGGTCTTCATGCTATCGTGATGGGGGATCAGCCATTATACGTGTTAATGACTCTTGTATAGTTGTGTAGTTAAGGACAACAGGGTAAAGGGGTAATGGGCATTGTGGTTGATTGTTCTACCTGGGAATCCTCCACTGTTTTATATCTTATGTATGTATGTATGTATGTATGTACTAACCTAGTTGTGGTTGCGGGGGTTGAACTTTGGCTCTTTGGTCCCGCCTCTCAACCGTCAATCAACTGATGTATAGATTCCTGAGCCTACTAGGCTCTGTCATATCTACATTTGAAACTGTGTATGGAGTCAGCCTCCACCACATTACTGCCTAATGCATTCCATTTATTAACTACTCTGACACTGAAAAGTTCTTTCTATAATCTCTCTGTGGCTCATATGGGTACTCAGCTTCCACCTGTGTCCCCTTGTGCGTGTACCACATGTGTTAAATAAATGTATGTATGTATGTATGATGTAAGGAGAGAGAGAGAGAGAGAGAGAGAGAGAGAGAGAGAGAGAGAGAGAGAGAGAGAGAGAGAGAGAGAGAGAGAGAGAGAGAGAGAGAGAGAGAGAGAGAGAGAGAGAGAGAGAGAGAGAGAAGGAGAGAGAGAAAGAGATGAAGACCGAGACAGAGAAATAGATATAGACAGAGTCAGGGAGAGAATGTTAGACACAGAGACGGATAGATAAGGATATGCACAGTCAGTGAGAGAATGACAGAGATAGAGCGAGGAAAGAGACAGAGAGATAGGCTGACACAAAGAATGGCAGAAACGAGGAGAGGCAGAGACAGAGGGGGACAGGGACAGGGATAGGCGGACAGGGACAGGAGCAGAGGGACAGGGATAGACGGACAGGGCCAGAGGAGGGACGGGGGAACAGAGGGGGGGGGGCAGTGGGACAGGGAGGGAGACAGGGACAGAGAGGGGGACAGGGACAGAGACAGAGGGACAGAAACACAGAGACAGAGGGACAGGGTCAGAGAGGGGGACCGGGGGACAGAGGGAGGAGAGGGGACAGAGGAGAGACAGGGGATAGAAAGAGTGGGCAGGGGGACAGGGAGGGACAGGGACAGACAGAGAAGGACAGGGACAGAGGGACAGGAACAGGGGGGCAGAAAGGGCGGACAGAGGGCAGAGATAGGGACAGGGGAACAGAGACAGGGACAAGGGGACTGGAGGAAAGGGAGGGGGACAGATGAAGGACAGCGGACAGAAAGAGTGGGCAGGGGGACAGAGAGGTACAGGGGACAGAGAGAAGGACAGGGGGACAAAGATGGACAGGGCGACAAAGATTGACAGGGGGACAGGAGGAAAGGGGGGAGATGTATGAGGGGGAATGTTTGCGAGAGATGGAGAAGGGGTATTTAGAACGGTAAGTTAGAGAGGGGACAACTAAGGCGCATCATTGAAAAGCAAATGAGCATCATTGCAATAGCAGGAGCCACGCACATCTTCAGACTGCGTTGTTGAGACATTGTCAATTAAGCGGTGTCCAATGACAGTATCTTCGGTATTTAAGCGATACCTTTAAAAATACTGGAAATATTGAAAGATATTAATCCAGATATTAATCCCCTTGTGCAACGCACACAAGAGGCAACAGCTTCTAGCTCTGCAAGCGGCAATATAAAATAGAGAATAGGCGATTGTTTTCACTCATAGTGTAATAAACCCACGGACCCACCCACCCGCTGAAGCTGTAAATGCCAAGACATTACTTCCGTTTAAAATTTAGCCGGAATAATCCTCAGGTATGTGGAGGATGTGGGAGGCCTTTGATCAACCGCCGACTTCCTGCCCCGTCGACGGGGCCATCAGCCCTCAGTGTGCCCTCAGCCAAAATAATGTGAAACATGTATGTGGGTGTATTAAATATTTTAATTTATTATTTCCAAGATTTAGCTGTTAGCTCTTGGGCCCCGCCTTTCTAAGCGTCGGTTGTCTAATGTACCGACTCTCGGCCTCTTTTCCTCCATCATATCTAAACAACATATATTTTTATCTAACACACACACACACATCCCCAAGATGCAGCCTTTAGCAGCTTCCTGACTTTCAGGTTCCAATTTACTGCAAGGTGAATAGAGGCATTAGTGTGTGTATGTTTGTGTCTGTGTGTGTGTACGTGTGTGTGTGTACGTGTGTGTGTTTGTGTGTATACTCACCTAGTTGTTGTTGCGGGGGTTGAGCTCTGGCTCTTTGGTCCCACCTCTCAACTGGCAGTCAACTTATGTACAGATTCCTGAGCCTACTGGGCTCTATCATATCTGTATTTGAAACTGTGTATGGAGTCAGCCTCCACCACATCACTGCCTAATGCATTCCATCTATTAACTACTCTGACACTGAAAAAGTTCTTTCTAACATCCCAGTGGCTCATTTGGGTACTAAGTTTCCACCTGTGTCCCCTTGTTCGCCTACCACCCGTGCTAAACAGCTTATCTTTATGTACCCTATCAATTGCTCTGAGAATTTTGTTGGTAGTGATCATGTCTCCCCTTACTCTTCTGTCTTCCAGTGTCATGAGGTGCATTTCTAGCAGCCTGTCCTCGTAACTCATGCCTCTTAGTCCTGGGACTAGCCTATTGGCATACCATTAAACTTTTTCAAGCTTCGTCTTGTGCTTGACAAGGTGTGTGTGTGTACGTGTGTAACACACACGTACTTATGTGGTACGTGTGTACTACATAATTGTAAGGCGTTTGCTGAATTAGAAAAGTCGGCTAGCAGTCCACCCTTAACGACACAATTAACTCATTACATAAAAAATACGTGGCTGTGCAACAGTGTGTGGGAATTGGGGAACTGGTGTGCATTTAGACGACTGGTGAGGACCAACAATGACGTAGAAGGAGGGCACTAGCGTCTGAATCAAAGGGCAGTGAGGGACAACTTGGCTTTATATATTTTAATCCCCTTACTATACCGTGAGGCGTCCCTGGTAACCTTGCAATACCAACTGGTTTCTGATCAAAAGCTAAAGTCCAGTCGCCGCAAGGGCAATAAAGAGAAACAGGAACATTTGTGGAAGCTTTGGGACCGTTACGAGGAAAAACAGATAAGCACCTCACAGTTCCTCAAGGAATGTTCGCGTTTTATCCCAGGAAGTGCCTGAACTAGAATTAGAAAACAGCAGTCTGTTTACTGGTTGCTATTTAACTTAAGTTAGTTGTAAATGATAATGTAAAAATAGCCACTGAGAACTGATGAGTTGCCCAAGACTTTTGCTCGTAAAGAGGGAATTGATTACAAACTTGGACTGCCTTTGAGCAGCCTGAGGGCAGCAATATCCCAGGAACATCAACTAAATTTCGGAGACTTGAGGCAAAGTGAAATTCACACCAGTTACTCCATCTATCATCATTCTATTATGCAGGAAGAACCGCACGTCTATGGGTCATCCAATAATGTTAGCAGACTTCTAGATGTTACCACTGCTAGGCTTAGGCTCGGCTACAAGTACCTCTGGGAGTTTGTAACATTTGCTGATGTAGATTTGACTAAATGTAAACTCTGTCAGCAGAACTATTCGCTTACTTTGCGTCATTATATAATGGAATGTGAAAAAATCGCGGAATTTAGAGATAACACCATCAATAGTGTCCAAGAAATGTGTAAGTACTTCATTCATAATGATGTGCTGCCCGAAATCTTAGCGAAGTATCCAAAATTTGCTTACTGTAGGTAATGCATGCACATGACTGTAAAGCTGCCGCCCAGTTGGGTGGGTGTGCAGCAAGACTAGTAACTTTGTGACTCACCATAGATGTAAAGTGCCTTGTATAGTGACTGTTGTGAGCCTCTTGTTGATCACTTGTGACACAAAGATTATTGATGTGTGTATTTGTGTAGGTGATTAGATATGTATGTGTATGTATATATGCATACGTATATATATATATGTACATGTATGTATGGGAGTGTGTACATGTATATATAATATTAATAATTTTGTAACTAGTGTCACAAATTGTTATTTGCTTAGCTAAACGAACTAGAGGGTTCAGTTCCTGAACCGATTATGTGCCTCTGTAATCCTTTACACCACCGCCCACGGGATGGGTATGGGGTGCATAATAAAGAAAGAAATAGAGTTGAATTGGCCTGATTAAGACTTTATGACCATGTAATCTATGTTTTGCTCCACTACTTACTGGTTGAGTATGGGGTGCATAACAAATAATAGCCTCCTTCGGGGGCGCCTTGTTTCTAAACGTGTTAGTCTTAAATCCTTTAATCTCAAATCTTGCTACAATGTACCTCTTAATATATGTTATGTACTCTCGCAACCCAATGTACCTTCTTGTATATAAATAAATAGATTTCAACTGTAAGGGGGTATGGTTTGCACCTTGTTATTCTAATAATGGATAAATAATTATAATAATGGAAGCGCTAATTATATGAACAAGTGCCATGTATTTATTCAGACGAGAACAACAGCGAACACAAACCAGCGCATATACGAACGGAATGGTTTGTATATACAAACTTCTCAGTGAACGAAGTTGTTTCTAGCCCGGTATCCGAAATTGCAGTATACGACTTGACCAGTCCCCGTCTAAACTGCCACTTTTATACAACTACAAATATCTGCGGTTTTACTTAAAAAATATTTGTCTGGGAAAGGTTTTATATAAAGTTTCTATTTCTGTCATTCTTGTGACTAATAAATAATTTAAGTTATCAAGATGTTTTCAACCATATTTTTTCAGCGTTCGTCTATTCCAACATGGGCGACCATTTTGGAAACGCGATACTTGGGTTGACCCAACTGATAATTGGGTCAAATCCATTATGGTTCGGAGCACATCCACTATGGGAGAGCTGTTTCCTTCAAAAAAGTATAATCATGTAGCATTATGTTTAAAGAAACAATTCCAAGTATATTCTTTGATTGAAAAGCATAGGGATAAATACAAGCGTTAATTGTAAATGACCAATTATAAACAAAAATAAGAAGTAGGAAAAATGATATGTGGAACCAGACAAAAACATTGGAACGCTTAGGTGATGAGAGGGTAAACAACCGTCGCCATTTTAGCAGCACCCGCCGGTGATGTCCAGCACGAGCATTAAGGGAAAACCTTGACACACACTGTACCTATCATAAAGAAGAAGCACCACCATTGACCGCCAAGTGCTCACATCACGTCTAACTCTAAGAAACAACACTCATGCCTTGACGCTTCTCCCAACATCCGGGGGAGAAAACCTTCACACAAACTGCACCTGTCATAAAGAAGATGAAGACTCACCAGTGTCCACAGTGTCCGAAGGTATTCACCCGTCCTGGACATGTGAAACGTCACATGTTAGTGCATTCAGGTGATAAACCTCATGAATGTCCAGAGTGTGGGAAGAGATTCAGTGAGCATGGAAATATGAAGACTCACATGTTAGTGCATTCAGGTGACAAACTTCATGAGTGTCCAGAGTGTGGGAAGAGATTCAGTCAGCGTGGACATATGAAGACTCACAGGATGGTGCATGCGGATGAGAGACCTTTTCAATGTGCCGAGTGTGGCAAAAAATTTAGAGAACGTAGAACTATAATACAGCACTTGTTAGTGCATTCAGGTGACAAACCTCATGAATGTCCAGAGTGTGGGAAGAGATTCAGTCAACGTGGAAGTATGACGACTCACATGCTAGTGCATTCAGGTGACAAACCACATGAGTGTCCAGAGTGTGGGAAGAGATTCAGTCAACGTGCAAGTATGACTACTCACATGTTAGTGCATTCAGGCGACAAGCCTCACGAGTGTCCAGAGTGTGGGAAGAGATTCAGTCGTCTTGGGTGATATGAAGAGGCACAAAATGACACATGCAGATAATAGGCTAAACACTTAGTGTGTGGAAGGTAATTAAGAGAATGTTGAAGGATAATGAAGCACGTACAGGTATATTAACTTAACTTTAATCTAAAAGTGTGTGTGTGCTCTCACAATGTCAGTTTGATGTTCTTCAAAGGTAATTCTATTTTGTTTGAGAAATACACTTCACCATGAAAGGTAAAGATCAAGATATTTTATTATATTGTTCTTTATGAAAGTTAGATGACCAAGCAAGAACTAGAGAAGCTGTCACTATAGGAAAATTCAAAATTGCTTATAAGTATAGAAATATCTCTTTAGTTTAGCAAAGATAAATCAAAGCTTTAAATGTTTTTCTTCATATTTGTGTAAATAATAATGTGCTTTCTGTTTTTGTTCTCTGTGAAAATTTATTTAAAATGTAATATACTCTGTAGCTAAGTTATGGACATTATTGTTGTAATATTATTTAGCATTGTTGCTGGTGAAGAAGACAGTCTGAGACGTACTTAAGATGAGACCATTTGATTGATAGGGAAATGTAGGTTAATCAAGGAATTTTCTCATCAGATTCATATGCAAACTGATGTCTATTTTATATTTTTTGTTTAGGCATATTTATGAATAATACTCTTGATTATAAATGTTTCACCGAAGAGTTTATTGAAGGCAGATTGACATTTATAACTGTCAGTCAAGTTAATATGAAATTTAAATTTATATTACTCTAGAAATTTACATCACTCTAAATTTACCAGAAATTTATATTACTCTAGCCTAACTTTATCAGTTATGCTGTAATTGTCTTGGAATATTATTTTACCCGATTTACCTGAGGGCCACTAACCTTAGTGGCCTCGATAAAAACGGGAAGCTGGCAGCTTGTTGAAGGTTTCCTTCCCCCCCCCCCCCACCCACCAATTTTCCTTGATTTTTTCCAGGTATATTTTGAAATTCAGCACATTTTTGCAGTTATGGCGGGTCCATAGAATTACCCAAGTCGGCCCAAATCAGGCCAAAACTACCCAAATCGTCCTAGCATTACGTAAGTAATGAAGAAATATGGTATATTTACTTACTATAATGTTGGTGCTACACGTAGAACATGATCAAACCTATTTTTACTCTGAAATAATCTAATTTCATAACGAAATGAGACGTAAATATGTGAGAGGTGACGCCATAGGAAGTCGACGGTCCAAGCGACAATTGTGTGGAGCGACTTATCCAAGATATATGGTCGCCTGGAGAGTGTTTGCTGCCATAACAGCCTCCTGTACACAGTGATCCAGTCGTCGTATTTCATGGCTCAAATTGTCGCAAATTTAATTGATAATATTAACAAGTAGAATGTGTATTTATAATAATATTTTTCATAAACAGCCACAAAATATTTAATATTTATTAAAAAAAAGTGTCTGGAAGTTAAATTAATTCCACATGACAATAAATTTGTTATATAGATACTAGCGTTATTCGTTGGTATGCGTTCGCTATTTAAACTACTCCAGTCCTTTTCGTTCATAGAACACCGAACCCTACACGCTCTCTGATATATTGCTTCATTAACAAATATTCACAAATAAAGATTATATTTATATATGTTATCAGAAAGGCAGATATAAAATAGTTTGTGTTAATGCATCACAGAGATTATACCTTATTAGAGAGGAAAAATATTCATATTTTAAACAAGGCTTCTTGGCCGACGCTCTCCCTTTCGATGGGAACTATGACCTTTTGAAATCAATGTTAATTGAATCTATATATTGTAAAAAACGAAGTTTTTTATGTCATCAGAAAGACATATAAGCTGCATGTTAATACTTTGGTATAAATATAACTGAAGTGAAAGTGAAGATATATGCCTTTTTATAGTTACTTGATGGCTCGCTCAGGGAGTGTGAAGGCCTGCACACAAGCCAATCAATTTTATAATTAATGTACATATATGCAAAGTAACATCAAAGGTTTTTATTTCAGAATAAAGACAGATGTAGACGATAATGTAAATACATTTCAATGAAAACATATCTTAAATGAAAGCAAAGATATGGTCAAATAAATAGGCAATACCACACCATCGCCAGTGTCCGGACACATGAATTATTAGGCATTAGGTAGGTGAAAGGAAATGTACCCAACCATTTCCATTTACGCGACCAGTTTCCGTTCTTATGTTCTTACTTACATTTATTGAAATTTATCATCATCATCATTTACAGAAATAAATTAACATAAAAATGTAGTAATTTTAATACACAAAACAGAAGTAGATATGTATGTAAATTATGACGCAGGATAGGATCACTATTGCAGAACTATTCGCATACTTTGCGTCATTATATACAGTACTGGAATTTAAAAAAAATCGCGGAATTCAGAGATAACACCATCATTGATGTCCAAGAAAAGTGTAAGTACTTCATTTATAATGATGTGCTGCCCGAAATCTTAGCGAAGTATCTAAAATTTTCTTACTGTAAGTAATTCATGCAAATGATAGTAAAGCCGTCGCCCAGTTGGGTGGGTGTGGAGCACATGACTGTTAAGCTGCCGCCTAGTTGGTTGGGTGTGGAGCACATGACTGTAAAGCTGCCGCCCAGTTGGGTGGGTGTGGAGCACATGACTGTTATGCTGCCGCCCAGTTGGGTGGGTGTGGAGCACATGACTGTAAAGCTGCCGCCCATTTGGGTGGGTGTGGAGCACATGACTGTTAAGCTGCCGCCCAGTTGAGTGGATGTGGAGCACATGACTGTTAAGCTGCCGCCCAGTTGGGTGGGTGTGGAGCACATGACTATAAAGCTGCCGCCCAGTTGGGTGGGTGTGGAGCACATGACTGTTAAGCTGCCGCCCAGTTGGGTGGGTGTGGAGCACATGACTGTAAAGCTGCCGCCCAGTTGGGTGGGTGTGGAGCACATGACTGTTAAGCTGCCGCCCAGTTGGGTGGGTGTAGAGCAAGACTAGTAATTGGACGACTCACCATAGATGTAAAGTGCCTAGTATAGTGACTTGTGAGCCTCTTGTTGAATCACTTGTGATACAAAGATTATTGATGTGTGTATTTGTGTGGGTGATTGAATATGCATGTGAATGTGTATGTATGTATGTATGTATATGTATATATGCAATTGACGATCACGAAACAATAATCATTTGTATGCGGAAAATTCCATATTTCATTTATGTGGATTTACCGCATATGTATATATATGTACATGTATGTATGATTATGTGTACATGTATATATAATATTAATAAGAAGAAATGATAAAAAGAATGGCAATAGGGGATAGTAGTAACACACTTAAGAATTATTTAGTAATAAATACAAACTCGTCCTTCACCTATGGTAAAGGAAAGTCAACTTGGAAGGATTCAATTTACATGAGATTAAGATTAGAATACAAATATATCTGGCAATACGGAGTTGATGTCAGTGAAAAAGATAAGGATTGTAAATTATGTAGTATGCCGCACGCCCACACCTTAGAACATTATGTATTAGAGTGTCAACTTATTGATAACTATAGAAATAAGGAAATAAGTAATGTACCACATCAAATTGTTTGTATGTGTGATAATGGTATGATAGACAGTATACTAAGGAGCTACAAAATTTTGCCCCAAGAGTGTAACAATTAGATGCTGTACTTACTATATTAACCTGCAATGTTAAATGGGATTCATGTAATGTTTATTGTCTATTTGTACTTACTGAATTTGTGCGCCCCTTGAGGGACTTGCAGTAGAGGGGGTAGAAATAGCCTAAGTTACTCTATCCCTTTGAAATGTATTTTTTTCTTGTCTCAATAAACATACTTGAACTTGAACTGTAAATATTTGTGGCTTCCTGACCATAAAGTTACCGCCGCAGAGGGTAAGAGACCGGATGTACCCAGTATACAAGCCGCACTAGCTATTAGTTCATAAAAGCTGACAACTTACCCAGATAACATTACTTCCTAATTATATATATATATGCAAATAATACAATTGAAATGTTTAAAACGTGATTATATATATGTATCATGTGGACAATTTTTAATGTAATTTTTTCTCCTGATATACGGGTTCTTTATTATGCTTCATCTTGAGGCAAAGCCCAATACCTTACGCCATATTGATGCTCTGTCCACAGATCATTCTCTCTCTCTCAAATCATATACATTGATGGTTTCCTACACCGCCACACGGGTGCAGCTGCAAGTGCAGTTGCCTCTACCCATCAAACAGAACTATTTGCCTTGCTTGTTACACTAAAATGTGTACAAGTGTGTGTGTCTATGTATGTATTAACACGATGTACTGAACGGGGTGAGAATAGCTTGAGCTACCTCATCCCTTGTGTGTATTTTACCCCAATAAACTTATTTCAATTTCAATTTCAATTCAAGTCTCCAAGCTTGATGCATTAATTGTGATTTTCTACCATCCTTCATTAATTGTAAGTGATTTCTATCATCCTTAATTGCGCGCAACTCTCTAAGACACAATTGTAACATGACCGTGTCCGAAGCTAGACAGAGAAAAACACAACATTATTAGTGATGGTAACATAATCCATTTCATGTGAATTCCATCTTCGTTGACCTCCGAAACTTGAGGAATGGTCCAGAAAATAGCTACTAAGTTTAAGTCAAGTGTGAAGATACTTTAGTTGATACTTAGATACTTCCAATAAGTGTAAACATAAGTGCTTGACGATGCTACCTTCATCTATTCATACCCCAACCCAAACGCACTATATAATAATGAAAATAACAGATTTAAAAAGTCCACTCATGGATGTAAACTAACAACTCACATTAAACATAAAAAAGACCGACTACTATTTTTGTTCGGAAGTAAATCCTGAAACCAAATTCAACTTCATATACACAATGTTAACATTAGCAATAATGATTATTGAAAGTTCCTTGACCTATACATAGACAAGAGACTGAACTTCAGCATCCACATACAACACATATGTGGGTGTATACACACACACACACACACACACACACACACACACACACGCACACACACGCGCACACACACACACCAGGAAGACATTTACAGAGAGTAGGGAATTAATTAGGTATCTGGGAGCTAGTTAAGTGGTGTGGGATTTATATCTTGAGGTACTGTATACAATGTTCACAACAGAGCAATGTATAATCATTTCATTGTATACAACACATTTTGGTGAAATCCCGTGAAATCTTATGTAATTTATTCTTAAGCTTAATAACATTATTTAAATGTGCTAAATTTCCATTTATATATATATATATATATATTATATTATATATATAGTATATATATATATATATATATATATATTATAATATATATATAAATACTATATATATATATAAAATATATATATATATATATATATATATATATATATATGAATATATATATATATATATATATATATATAAAATATATATAATATATATATATATATATATAGATATATATATATATATATATATATATATATATAGATATATATATATTATATACTATATTATATTTCTGATGATACACAACATATTGTGGTTTATAATTAAGTTCTTATTAATAGTGATCCTGCATCAAAATTAACAATGTTCAAATTCGGTTTGTATGTTAAAAATTAACTACATTTTTATGTTAATTTCTTTCTGTAAATAATGATGATAAAGTGCAATAAAGGTATATTGAGACAATGTTAAATCGTTAAAATCCTAAATATATCTGGATTCTTATACTTGAAATATTAAATGAACATATAGTGTGTAGTGTAGTGTTTCAATTATTATTAACAGGGAAGGGTTGGGGGTAATGGTTCATATGTCCACATTCGAATGCCCCTCTTCCAGGACTGGGGGTGCGGGAGTGTACAATAAACTATACCCACCTCCGGCAGCAGCTTGTCGAAGGCGGAAGTGGAGTCTAGGCCTTTTGTCATGAAAATTATAGTGTGATGGCTCTTATTTTTATTATGGGTACATAATAAGATTATGCCTTTATTCTTAATTTATATTACAATGCTGGTAAATACACTTCTTGATGAGTATGGAGTACAAATGAACTCATTGTGTACCCTATACTCACAGGATGAGTATAGGGTACACAATAAACTACCACTCACATCATGGGTATGGGTTGCACAAGAAACTATCGGAGAGCAGAGGTATGGAAAGCAAAGTAAACAAAGACATACTCAGCCCCTGTCAGTTTGGCTTCCGGTCCCAAAAGAGCACCAATGATGCAATCATTAGTCTCCTTGACATTATCTACTCAGCCCTTAACAAAATGAGTTACCGATTGGACTCTTCATTGACCTAGAAAAGCCTTTGATACTGTTAATCACACTACCTCTTACTTAAACTCCAGCATTATTTAATCCGAGGCCTTGCCCTTGACTACATCCGATCCTATCTTAGTGACAGACACCAATATGTAACCATCAATGATACACATTCTTCCCTCTACCAATTACCGTTAGGAGTGCCACAGGCAGCATCTTAGGACCTCTTCTATTTCTTATAATATATAAACGATCTGCCTAATGTCTCTAATATTCTCAAACCTATATTGTTTGCTGACGATACTACCCTTATCTACTCCAAACCTCAACCCACATACACTAAATAATGTGTGAATAATGAATTAAAAAAGGTCACTTATGGATGTCAACGAACAAACTAACATTAACATCGAAAAAGACTTACTACATCTTACAATACAACAACAATACAATTTTTATTTAGGTAAGGTACATACATACAATAAATATTTACAAGGATTGTTTAACTTATAGGTATAGCTAGTACATACAATGCCTAAAGCCACTATTACGCAAAGCGTTTCGGGCATCTTATTTGGAAGCAAATCATCAATGCAATTCAGCTACAGATAGACAACATTAACATCAGTAATAAAAATGATGGCAAGTTTCTTGGCCTATTCCTAGACAAGAGACTCAACTTCAGCACCCACATTCAACACATAACTAAGAAAGTCTCTAAGACAATTGGTATACTCTCCAAAATCAGATATTATGTTCCTAACTCTGCTCTCCTCTCACTATATTATGCACTAATCTACCCCTATCTTAATTATGGTATCTGTGCATGGGGTTCTACCACTGCAAACCACCTTAAGCCCATCATCACACAGCAAAAATCTGCTATCAGAATAATAACTAACTCTGCTTTCAGACAACACTCAGCTCCCTTGTTTAAATCCCTAAACTTGCTAAATATTAACTCCCTCCACACATTCTCTTGTGTCAACTACATTTACAAAACCCTGTTCTTAAATGCAAACCATGCTCTGAAACTCTCCCTGGACAGATGTAATAGGACCCATTATCACCACACCAGAAATAAATATCTCTTTGATATCCCCAGGGTCAAACTTAATCTGTGTAAACACTCATGCAAATTAAGGGACCTAGTCTATGGAACTCACTCCCTAGTGAATTGAAAAACTGTAAAACTTTTGCCTTATTTAAAAGCAAAACCAAAAAGTACCTAACTTCATCTTCTTAGTTTCCTACACTGAGCTTTAAATTTGCTCTGTACCTAGTGTTACCCAATCTCCAAATTTTTATGTAATATCAAACAACCTTATCATTGTGTTCATTGCTGTCTTCTTTATGTGCTAAGCTATATGCTGTATTGTGACTACCAATTTTTGTCAACCTACCATTCAAGCTGTCATTGCAAATCAATCTATATTGTTCTGCTGTATTGTGCCTACCAATTTGTTGTCAACTACCATTTAAGCTGTCATTGCAATCAATCTCAGCTACCTATGTGCTTTAATATACTGTACCTACAATTTTCTCTCATCTTCTTTTTTTTCATTCATGTAATCTGTTATCATTTTTTTGTCTATAAATTTTGCAATTATTTACCTCCTTAAAATTTTTCATAGATTAAGGACCTGCCCGAAACGCTGCGCGTGCTAGTGGCTTTACAAGACTGTAATTACCATATTTGTATCCTCACATTCCTTATGTACATTCTTGTATATGCATAAATAAATAAATAAATAAATAAATAATAAATAAATAAATAAATAAATAAATAATAAAGATTCACACGATGAGAAAGGGTTTCCACAATGTCCTATGACTCACAGGATGAGTATGAGGTGCATAATAAATTACCATTCATAGGATGAGTATGGGTTTCACAATAAACTAAAGGTAACAGGATGAGCATGGGTTGCACAAACTATTGGTAACAGGATGGGTATGGGTTGCACAATAAATTACTGTGCTAGGATGAGTGTGAGTAGGGATATATATATAAACATATTGTGGTTTATAATTAGTTCTTAATAGTGATCTTATCCTGCATCATAATTTACATAATATATATATATATATATATATATATATATATATATATATATATATATATATATATATATATATATATAAATATATATATATATATATATATATATATATATATATATATATATATATATATATATATATTATATAATTAGGAAGTAATGTTTATTTGGGTAAGTTGTCAGCTTATATGAACTAATAGCTAGTGTGGCTTGTATATGGGGTACATCCGGTGTCCTTACCCCCGACGGTACCCTCCTTACCCTTATCCGCGGCGGTACCTTTATGGTCAGGAAGCCACGGATATTTACAATGGGGCCTCGGTCAGTCAATATGATTCCTTTGACATCACTAAACTGTAACTCTTATGTATTCTGTTCTCGTATTGACAATTTGAATGACATCAAGAATATTTTGAATATCTTCTGACATAGATGGTGCTGTAGTTGATTGTTGTTCATGACTTGTCCAATGGGTCGAGACTGGTCTCATTAGCATCTCTCAGATTAGTGGGAAGAAATTCTTGCTGCAAGATCGAATGTGTGTTCTCAGAGCTTACTAGGGTAACTAAAATACATATTTCCTAAATAAATACTTTAATTGTAAATATTTGAAAATATATGGTATGTTTCAGAATTTCTGACGATATAAAACATATTGTGGTTTATAATTAAGTTCTTAATAGTGATCCTATATCCTGCATCATAATTTACATAATATCTACTTCTGTTTTGTGTATTAAAATGACTACTTTTTATGTTAATTTCTTTCTGTAAATGATGATGATGATAAAGTTCAGTAAATGTAAGTAAGAACATAAGAATGAAGGTAACTGCAAAAGACTTATTGGCCCATACGAGGCAGCTCCTCGTATGGAGCTGCCTTTGATAAGTAATTACCAAAGAAGGCACCAAGCGGGAAGGCTGTGTAGCACAATCAAATAAGTCAACTGCTCCTGAAGAGGACGGTATTACTTACAGTTTACTGAGATTAGTCTCACAAGTACCAGGTAATCCACTTTTAGTGTTGTACAGAATGAGTTTAAGTGAAGGAGTATTACCTGATGATTGGACAGTGTCATTGTTCCCATCCCCAAAGCACACTCAGATAATTATAGACCCATATCTCTAACATAATTTTGTCTATTAGCACAGTTTTCGGCGTGAATGCATTTTGGTTCTACAAGGTAGCCAACTCCATCAAATATTAAATATGTACCCAACTCAATTAACGATTAATCAACAATTACTCCATGGGATAACTTGGATCTAGCAGTTGATTTTGTAAATGCACCAAGAAAGATAATGTACACTCTACATTATTAAACAGTTAACACTGTGAAGCATCACTGAAAGTACTCAGAGTATGGGTAACGATGTGTATCAGTGCTATTACGACGGTTCTGTAGAAGAAGGTGGACGATGTACCGGATGCGCATGTAATATATTTGAACAATCTTCTCTCGTACACACATGAATGAAGCGCGTCAATGATTGGGCAAGTACAACTCAAACCGAACTTGCAGGCATATACCTGCCACTGAATTTTAAAACACAAAGGCAGTGGACTTATATACTGTGATTCGCAGAGTGCACTCCTGGTATTGAACGCACATAGTAGTGACACCCAGAAAATAGTCAGTGATATTCGAATGAATATTTTAGCTGCCAAAGAAAAGAGATTTGAAATTAAATTCCTATGGATACCATCACATGTTGGCATCTCAAGGCATGACACTGTTGATATGCTTGCAAAGACAGCCTGTAGAAAACCAGTGGTAGAAATTTATATGGGTGTTTCATTAGCAGTGACAAAGAGAATACTTAAGCAAACATCTAATGAAAAAATCTCACCGACCTAACAAATTCACAAAGGCCTGAAAGTTGTAGCATTAAATATTATGATAGATATCGTGCGGAGACATTCACATACAGGATTAATGGAACAAGAACCCAGCAATGTGATGTTATAGTGCCATAATACGCTTGGGATATAGACGTATCTGGCAGCTTTCTCAAAACCCAAATGTCGAGTACACAATGTGTCAACTTTGTGAAAGAGAAAATATGCACTCCCTTGAACATTATATTGTAGAATGTCCCATACTGACTGACTTTCGCCCTCCTGGGCTAAGGTATGCTGAACTGTGTAATTACTATTTGAGTACTGGAACACTTGATGATATATTGAACTTGTACCCTAGATTGACCATGTAACGTATCAATTATACAATGAATGTATGTGATGTAACTCTATAACCTGAGCTTGTGAAAGCACTTTAATCACCTTCAGTGATTAAGTGCTTAATTGCACACTAGTTTCTCTATCAGTTATCTCACCTTGTCAGAGTAAAAGAGACAAATATATATAATATATGTGTATGTATGTGTATATATATGTATGTATATATATATGTATATGTACGCATACGTCTGTGTGTGTATATGTATGTGTATAAAGTATGTGTGCAAGCTGGTCAGAATTCAATTTCACCTTTGTAAATGCACGTTAATGACACTATGTAAAGACACATCGAACACTTTATGTAGGGCATACGTAAATCTGTGTATTATGTATTTACGTATGTAGCTTAGCCTAGCATTTTAAAAACACTACAATCACCTTCTGTGGTTGATTGTCAATAAATCCCTGAACTATGTTTAACAAATCTCTAACCCTATCAATGGAGTTAGTTAGTTTAGTTCTTATATTATGCACCCTATACCCATCTTGTGGGCGGTAGTGGAAAGGGTTAGAGTCCATGGCGGACTGAAGAAAATGTATATATGCTGGTTAGCATTGTTAATGTGTGGCCACGTCTGTGGTAGAAAATAATACAAAAAATCAAATAAAGGTATTATTGAAACTTTATAGGAAAACATTAAATCCTAAATATATCTTTAATATTATACTTGAAATATTGTATA
>NC_091200.1:32403379-32488379 GCF_040958095.1 Procambarus clarkii
GTCTATCCCTGTCCCTCTGCTCCTGTCCCTGTCCGCCTATCCCTGTCCCTGTCCCCCTCTGTCTCTGCCTCTCCTCGTTTCTGCCATTCTTTGTGTCAGCCTATCTCTCTGTCTCTTTCCTCGCTCTATCTCTGTCATTCTCTCACTGACTTTGCATATCCTTATCTATCCGTCTCTGTGTCTAACATTCTCTCCCTGACTCTGTCTATATCTATTTCTCTGTCTCGGTCTTCATCTCTTTCTCTCTCTCTCCTTCTCTCTCTCTCTCTCTCTCTCTCTCTCTCTCTCTCTCTCTCTCTCTCTCTCTCTCTCTCTCTCTCTCTCTCTCTCTCTCTCTCTCTCTCTCTCTCTCTCTCTCTCTCTCTCTCTCTCACTCTCTCTCTCTCTCTCCTTACATCATACATACATACATTTATTTAACACATGTGGTACACGCACAAGGGGACACAGGTGGAAGCTGAGTACCCAAATGAGCCACAGAGAGATTATAGAAAGAACTTTTCAGTGTCAGAGTAGTTAATAAATGGAATGCATTAGGCAGTAATGTGGTGGAGGCTGACTCCATACACAGTTTCAAATGTAGATATGACAGAGCCCAGTAGGCTCAGGAATCTGTACATCAGTTGATTGACGGTTGAGAGGCGGGACCAAAGAGCCAGAGCTCAACCCCTGCAAACACAACTAAGTGAGTACATACATACATACATAAGATATAAAACAGTGGAGGATTCCCAGGTAGAACAATCAACCACAATGCCCATTACCCCTTTACCCTGTTGTCCTTAACTACACAACTATGCAAGAGTCATTAACACGTATAATGGCTGATCCCCCATCACGATAGCATGAAGACCAATTGCTTGACCCTCAGTCCGTCTTGCTCCTCAAATAATTTTCGGGTTAACATGAAAACGTCTCTCGAGTTTATCTCTCTAATGTTGTTTTCCCATCTTTCATTTTATCAGCTTAGTTCCTTTATTATGCCCCAATTACTCATTCATTGAGAGGTAGTTAAACTGAACCCAAATTTAATAAAGTTCCTTTTGCTAAGCAAGCTACAGTCTTGATAAAGTCAGATATATTGTTTGTTAACACATTTCTCAACAATGAACAGTCAGTTTTATCAAGCTAACATATCCTAACACAACGAGTGAGAGTATTAACTGGTCTAATTATTTTATTAGACCAGTATATATTATTAGATTATACTGGTATAATTATATATATATATATATATATATATATATATATATATATATATATATATATATATATATATATATATATATATATATATTTATATATATATATATTTATATATATATATATATATATATATATATATATATATATATATATATATATATATATATATATATATATATATATATATATATATATATAGTGCCTGTTCATTACAACTATTTAACTCTGGGAAGGGATCAGGATAAGGATTTGGGATGGGATGGGGAGGAATGGTGCCAAACCACTTGGACGGCGGTCGGGGATTGAACGCCTAGGACTGCTACTGTGCATTTAAATTACTAACTTACCTGAGAGTCTATATCCCTACATGTCAATATTTGTGTATACTGGTAATGTGAGGAACATACAGAAGATAAGGGTAGCAGGACACCACAAAATGCTGATGGACAACTTTATTAATGTTGCATAATGTAATGTGTAAGTACTTCATTCATAATGATGTGCTGCCCGAAATCTTAGCGAAGTATCCAAAATTTGCTTACTGTAGGTAATGCATGCACATGACTGTAAAGCTGCCGCCCAGTTGGGTGGGTGTGCAGCAAGACTAGTAACTGTGTCACTCACAATAGATGTAAAGTGCCTTTTATAGTGACTGTTGTGAGCCTCTTGTTGATCACTTGTGACACAAAGATTATTGATGTGTGTATTTGTGTAGGTGATTATATATGTATGTGTATGTATATATATATATATATATATATATATATATATATATATATATATATATATATATATATATATATATATATATATATATATATATATATATATATATATATATATATATATGTATATATATATATATATATATATATATATATGTATGAGTGTGTGTACATGTGTATACAACATTAATAATTTTGTAACTAGCGTCAAACATTGTTATTTGCTTAGCTAAACGAACTAGAGGGTTCAGTTCCTGAACCGATTATGTGCCTCTGTAATCCTTTACACCACGGCCCACGGGATGGGTATGGGGTGCATAATAAAGAAAGAAATAGAAGAAATTGAAATTGCATAATACGGTTATTGACATTCAATAATAGTAAGATAAAGCAATGAGGACCAAATGGGAGACCAGTGATCAGATGAATATTACAGACTCAAGGGTAGCCTTCTCTTCTTGTATATAAATGAAAAAATGAATTCGTTTGTTTAATTCTAATGCTTGTAGGCGAGAACAGTTGTGAACGCCAGCTAGCGCACAAGTACATGAGCGCCCAAAATACTTTTACACAAAAGACATGTACAGACAGGCGTGTGGCTTCTGACTTCTTTTTTTATTGATTAATATTAAATATTAGGCGCTTACCTATAATAGTTATCATTTTATACAAGTATAACTCTCACATAATAAATATGAAAGGAGTTTATCCAAAAACTGACAGAAGTGTTGTGTTTTGTGCGTTGTATCGTGTTTGTGGGCATTCGGGTGTGTTGTGTTTACGCTGGCGGGCGGCGTCCTTACCAACTCCGGATTATGTCTATTACATCACTAAACTTCATTTAATAACTATATGCCTGTTAAATAAAAGATTTTAATTGTTAATAGCATTATATTGTCGTTTTAATATGGAACACGTACACATATGCGAAATGTCGAAAGCTGGTGTCCGAAGTGGTAAAAATATTAGTGTGCGATGTTGTCAATGTACGGAGTGTCTTGTATCCGCCAGAACGCACTTCTAAGCCTACTATGCAAGGCCCGATTTGCCTAATAAGCTAAGTTTTCCTGAATTAATATATTTTCTCTAATTTTTTTCTTATGAAATGATAAAGCTACCCATTTCATTATGTATGAGGTCAATTTTTTGTTATTGGAGTTAAAATTAACGTAGATATATGACCGAACCTAACCAACCCTACCTAACCTTTCTTTATAGGTTAGGTTAGGTTAGGTAGCCGAAAAAGTTAGGTTAGGTTAGGGTAGGTAGGTTAGGTAGTCGAAAAACAATTAATTCATGAAAACTTGGCTTATTAGGCAAATTGGGCTTTGCATAGTAGGCTGAGAAGTTCGTTCTGACTACTAGGTACGACATATATATATATATATATATATATATATATATATATATATATATATATATATATATATATATATATATATATATAACTGAAAACTCACACCCCAGAAGTGACTCGAACCCATACTCCCACAACTGGTATGTACAGGGACGCCTTAATCCGCTTGACCATCACGACCGGACATAAGGAAGTGATAGCCGAGGCTATATGAACCACTTCCCCGCCGGCACTCGGATGGTAATCTTGGGCATTCAGGCTTGTTTGCATTTGTGTTCCTCACGTGTGCCCCAAAGAATGAGGTGATTTGATAAAATGCTATGCCCAAGATTACCATCCGAGTGCCGGCGGGGAAGTGGTTCATATAGCCTCGGCTATCACTTCCTTATGTCCGGTCGTGATGGTCAAGCGGATTAAGGCGTCCCTGTACATACCAGTTGTGGGAGTATGGGTTCGAGTCACTTCTGGGGTGTGAGTTTTCAGTTGTATATAGTCCTGGGGACCATTCAGGCTTGTTTGCATATATATATATATATATATATATATATATATATATATATATATATATATATATATATATATATATATATGTATATGCGAACAAGCCTGAATGGTCCCCAGGACTATATGCGAATGAAAACTCACACCCCAGAAGTGACTCGAACCCATACTCCCAGGAGCAACGCAACTGGTAACTACAGGGCGCCTTAATCCACTTGACCATCACGGCCGTCAAAAGGAAGTGATAGCCAAGGCTATTTGAGCCACTTCCCCGACGGCAACTCGGATGGTAATCTTGGGCATAGCATTCATGAATACATGAACAAAATTAGCGACATCCTAAGTGACGACTCCAAATTTCAACGAATCACGAGGAACCCCGTAGAAGACCTTAAGCGGAAAGTAAACAAAACAATTACAGCAATCAACGCAAAGAAAGGTAGTGTGCATTTCAATAAACTTCAAGGCGACTATGGCTTAGGATATGCCTACGGCAATGTTAAGACGCATAAACCAGGTAACCCACTACGCCCTATAATCAGCCAAATACCAACCCCAACTTATCACCTGGCAAAGAAACTCAATGAACTCCTAACTCCATACACTCCAAGTAAGTTTAGTCTACAATCATCAGCAGATTTCCTAGAATTGATCAAATCTACCCAGCCCGATGGAATCATCGCTTCCCTGGACGTTGAATCCCTTTTTACCAACGTCCCAGTCGACACAACCATAGGAATGATACTGGACAGAGTATACAGAGACGAGAGCACCCCCAAATTAGACATACCTGAGCCACACTTGAAAAGTCTTCTCGAAGCATGTACAAAGGAAGCCCCTTTCATCAGTCCACAAGGAGACATGTATTTACAAATAGACGGAGTAGCAATGGGCTCCCCCTTAGGAGTTTTATTTGCTAATTTTTATATGGGAACCATCGAAGATAGGGTCTTCAGTAGCAGACAAAAACCAACTGTATACTGCCGTTATGTAGATGACATATTCGTAATAGTAAAAGACTCAGATGAACTAATTGACCTAAAAAGACACCTAGAGAGAGAGTCAGTACTCCGATTTACACATGAAAATAGTGAAAATAACAGTCTGCCATTCTTGGATGTACTAATAACAAAAACAGGAACCTCTTTAAGCACCAACGTATATACCAAGCCCACCAACATAGGATTATGCCTGAACGGTAGAAGTGAGTGCCCCCAAAGATACAAAACCAGTGTTCTCAATGCTTATATTCGTCGAGCGCTTACCCACTGCTCTGAATGGAGCAACGTGAGTAGAGAGTTTGAAAGAGTAACTCAAGTATTGGTGAACAACGGATATAGGAACGCGGAAATAAACGCTGCTATAAGAAGACACTTGGACCGTTGGTATAATTCAGAACCTAGAACAGAAACCACAACACCCCCAATAAAATTATATTACAAATCAACCATGCACAGTGAACATATAAAAGAGGAAAGAATAATGAAAGAAATAATCCGTAAAGGAGTAAAAAGCACTACTCCTAACCAAAACATAAACCTGATAATATTCTACAAAACCAAGAAGACTTCCGAACTCCTTATCAAAAACAGCCCGAAGCCGACGGAGAACCCTCTACAGCAGTCAAGCGTTGTATACATGTACACTTGCCCCCACGAAGGATGTAACCTTCAATGTAAGTACATAGGTATGACGTCGACCAAGCTGACGAGGCGTTTGACATGCCATCTTCAATCTGGTGCCCCTAGGAATCACATGAGACAAGCCCATGACATTACTCTAACAAGAGAAATGTTGAACAAGAATACTTGCATAATAGACAAAACCCAAGATTCAAGAAGATTACAAATTCTTGAGGCAATTCACATAAGAATAGAGCGACCTACCATGAACACCCAAATCACGGAACTATTTACTCTACCCACCATGAGAGTAAGGACAAGACAAGAACATATCGATGCCAACACAGAAGACAATGTCCAACATAACAGGCCAATTACACTGGATTAATCTTTGTGTTTAGATAGGAGATGCCTCGTATGGGCCAATAAGCCTTCTGCAGCCCCTATGTTTATCCCTTATGTATCCCCCCATGTTTTCACCTTCATTGTATTATCACCTGACCTAATGCGGGTATAAAATCAACTAGTATTGTAAGATCTGTTCACTTGAGAATGAACCATGGAGGTTCGAAACGTCGTGCAAATTATACAAATAAGTGTAATACACTCTATAGTAAATCACTTCTTTTCTTCACCTTAAAAGTACGAAAATGAGTTTTGGAGAACTCCTATTTCAATTAAGCCCTGATGCTAAGAAAATAGTTAGAGGGATAGAAGCCCTAAACCAGAAAATAATAAATACAGAATATGCGGTCATATTCAATGAAATATATATATATATATATATATATATATATATATATATATATATATATAAATATATAAATATATATATATATATATATATATATATATATATATATATATATATATATATATATATATATATATATATACATATATATATATATATATATATATATATATATATATATATATATATATATATATATATATATATATATATATATATATAAACTTTGCCTAATAAGCCAAGTTTTCATGAATTAATTGTTTTTCGACTACCTAACCTACCTAACCTAACCTAACTTTTTAGGCTACCTAGCCTAACCTAACCTATAGAGATAGGTTAGGTTAGGTTAGGTAGGGTTGGTTAGGTTCGATCATATATCTACGTTAATTTTAACTCCAATATTTTTTTTTTACCTCATACATAATGAAATGGGTAGCTTTATCATTTCATAAGAAAAAAATTAGAGGAAATATATTAATTCAGGAAAACTTGGCATATTAGGCAAATCGGGCCTTGCATAGTAGGCCGAGAAGTGCATTCTGGCTACTAGGTACGATATGTGTATATATATATATATATATATATATATATATATATATATATATATATATATATATATATATATATATATATATATATATATATATATATTCAAGAAGGTCAATTCAATTTCTTTCTTTATTATGCACCCCATATCCATCCCGTGGGTTGTGGTGTAAAGGATTACAGAGGCAGATAATCGGTTCAGGAACTGAACCTTCTAGTTCGTTTAGCTAAGCAAATAACAATTTTTGACGCTAGTTACAAAATTAATAATGTTATATACATGTATACACTCTCAATACATACATGTACATAAATATATATACGTATACATATATACATACACATACATATCTAATCACCCACCGAAATACACACATCAATAATCTTTGTGTCACAAGTGATCAACAAGAGGCTCACAGGTACATTGGGATTGAGAGGATACATAGCATAGTAATTACATTCATGTAAAGCCACTAGTACGCGCAGCGTTTCGGGCAGGTCCATATTAAGTTAATCTAAGAAAATTTTAAGTAGGTATTTACCTTCAAATTTATGAAAATGATAAAAGTTACATAGCAAGAAAAAAAATAAAAGATGAGAGAAAATTGTAGGCATATTAAAGTACATAGTACTCCGATTGATTGCAATGACAGCTTGAATGGTAGTTTAACAAAAACCAATAGGCACAATGCAGCATATGGCTAGCACATAAAAAACAGCAATGAACACAATGATAAAGTTGTTTGGATTAAGTACATAAAGATTTGAGATTGGGTAACACTAAATACAGAGCAAATTTAAAGCTCAGTGTAGGAAACTACGAAGATGAAATTAGGTACTTTTTGTTTTTGTTTTTAAATGAGGCAAAAGTTTGACAGCTTTTCAATTCTCTAGGGAGTGAGTTCCATAGACTAGGTCCCTTAATTTGCATAGAGTGTTTACACAGATTAAGTTTGACCCTGGGGATATCAAAGAGATATTTATTTCTGGTGTGGTGATAATGGGTCCTATTACATCTGTCCAGGGAGAAATTCAGAGCATGGTTTGCATTTAAGAACAGGGTTTTGTAAATGTAGTTGACACAAGAGAATGTGTGGAGGGAGTTAATATTTAGCAAGTTAAGGGATTTAAACAAGGGAGCTGAGTATTGTCTGAAAGCAGAGTTTGTTATTATTCTGATAGCAGATTCTTGCTGGGTGATAATGGGCTTAAGGTGGTTTGCAGTGGTAGACCCCCCCATGCACAGATATCATAATTACCTTTCCTTGAGGTTACCTTGAGGTGCTTCCGGGGCTTAGCGTCCCCGCGGCTCGGTCGTCGACCAGGCCTCCTGGTTGTTGGAATGATCAACCAGGCTGTTGAACGCGGCTGCTCGAGCCTGACTTATGAGTCACAGCCGGGTTGATCAGGTATCCTTTGGAGGTGATTATCCAGTTCTCTCTTGAACACTGTGAGGGGATTGCCAGTTATGCCCCTTATGTGTAGCGGAAGCATGTTGAACAGTCTCAGGCCTCTGATGTTGATAGAGTTCTCTTTCAGAGTACCTGTTGCACCTCTGCTTTACAACGGGGGTATTCTGCACATCCTGCCATGTCTTCAGTTCTCATGTGATGTTATATCTGTGTGCAGGTTTGGGACCAGCCCCTCTAATATTTTCCACGTGTAAATTATTATGTATCTCTCCCGCCTGCGCTCAAGGGAGTACAGTTTTAGGGTCTTTAGTCGGTCCCAGTAGTTTAGGTGTTTTACTGAGTGGATTCTAGCAGTAAAGGATCTCTGCACGCTCTCCAGGTAAGCAATTTCTCCAGCTTTGAAAGGGGCTGTCATTGTGCAGCAGTACTCCACTCTAGAGAGCACAAGCGTTTTGAAAAGTATCATCATCGGTATAGCATCTCTAGTGCGAAAAGTTCTTGTTATCCAACCTGTCATTTTTCTTGCAGTTGTGACGGCTATTTTATTGTGTTCTTTAAAGGTAAGGTCTTCCGACATGAGTACACCCAGATCCTTTACATTGCCTTTTCGTTCTATGTTATGATTTGCCTGAGTTTTGTACGTGGTTTCCGTTTTTATATTTTCATTTTTTCCATAGCACACGAGCTGGAACTTATCTTCGTTAAACACCATATTATTTTCTGTAGCCCATAGAAAGACCTGATCTACATCTGACTGGAGGTTTGCCGTATCCTCTATGTTGCCTACTCTCATGGAGATCCTAGTGTCATGGTCAACATCCTAGTGTCATCTGCAAAGGATGATACAGTGCTATAGGTTGTGTTCTTGTCTATGTCTGATATGAGGATGAGAAAAAGTACTGGAGCAAGCACAGTACCCTGGGGGATTGAGCTCTTCACGGTTGATGGGCTGGATTTTATTTTGTTGACTATTACACATTGGGTTCTGTTGGTCAGGAAATTGTAGATCCATCTGTCTATTTTTCCGGTAATTCTTTTTGAACGCATTTTATGTGCAATAACGCCATGGTCACATTTGTCAAAAGCTTTTGCGAAATCTGTGTAAATTACATCAGCGTTTTGTTTGTCTTCCATAGCATCTAATGCCATATCATAGTGGTCCAGCAACTGCGACAGGCAAGAGCGCCCTGTTCTGAAACCATGTTGTCCGGGGTTATGGAGATGCTGTGATTCCATGTATTTTGTGATCTTACTTCTTAGCACTCTCTCAAAATTTTTTATAATGTGCGATGTTAGTGCTATCGGTCTGTAATTTTTTGCCTCTGCCTTATTTCCTCCTTTATGAAGTGGTGCTATCTCTGCTGTTTTTAGTATATCAGGAATAACGCCAGTATCTAGGCTTTGTCTCCACAGAATGTGGAGGGCCTGCGATAGTGTTTTTCTACAGTTCTTGATGAATATGGAGTTCTAGGAATCCGGGCCTGGTGCAGAGTGCATAGGCATACTGTTTATGGCTTCTTCAAAATCCAATGGGGATAGGGTGACGTCTGATATATGATTTGATGTTGGTATCATATCCATGAAATATTCATTTGGGTTATCAATCTTTAGTGCGTTTAATGGCTCACTGAAAACAGAGTCGTTCTGCTTCCTCTGTAGCTCGCTCATTTCTTTGTTGTCATCGGTGAAAGTTCCATCTCCCTTTCGCAGGGGCCCGATACTAGATGTGGTGTTTGATCTTGATTTTGCATAGGAGAAAAAATATTTCGGATTTCTCTCTATTTCACTGATGGCCTTTGCTCTCTTTGCCTCTCCTGGGTTTTGTATGTTTCTTGTAGCTTGCGTTCAATTGTTTCTATTTCTCTACCTAACCTTCTTCGCCGTTCTTGAGATAGGGTGCGACTCTCAAGATGTTCCGCGATTCGTTTTCTTCGCCTATATAGGGAACGACGTTCCCGTTCCAATCTGCATCTCTTCCTCTTTTTTCGAGGGGGTATGCGGTTTGAACATATTTCTAGTGCTACTGAGCTTATTTTTTCCAGGCACTGGTTCTGGTTTGCATTTTCTAGCTGTTTTTCCCAGTTTATTTCTGTGAAGTCCTGGTTTATTTGCTCCCAGTTTATCTGTTTATTATTGAAGTTGAATTTGCTGAAATCTCCTCCACCGGGAATCTAGACTGGTTTTGAAGGTCTACTCCCCATGGTTGTCATAACTTCAATTAAGTTGTGATCTGAGTAACAGGTATTTGTAACCATTATGTTCCTGATCAATTCATCATTATTAGTGAAAATGAGGTCCAGCGTGTTCTCCTTCCTAGTTGGTTCTACTATTTGCTGGTTTAAGGCAAACCTGTCGCACATCCGTAGCAGGTCATTTGCATGTGCCTGTTCATTTAGGCTACTTCCTGGTATTCTTTCTGATATTACTGTATTAGCCAGGTGCTTCCATTTCAGGTGCCGTAGGTTGAAGTCCCCAAGCAGGATGATGTTCGGAGCTGGATTTGTGAGGTTTTCCAAGCAGTGTTCTATTTTCATTAGTTGGTCTTAAACTGCTGAGGGTTTGCCTCCGGTGACTTATATACAAGGACAATAACTACATTTAGAATCTCTATTTTGATTATCAGCACTTCCAACTTATCATTTGAGGTGTTTAGCAGCTCAGTACAGGTGAGTGTGTCTTTGATGTAGAGGCTGACCCCACCCTGAAGCCGGTGTTTCCTATCACATCTGAAAAGATTGTACTCTGAGATCCATATTTCACCATCATGGTAGTCCTTTGTGTGGGTTTCTGTTAGGGTTGCAAACACTGCATTTGTCTCATGAAGGAGACCATCAGTAAAGTGAACTTTGTTGGATTTGCGTGTTTTTATACCCTGGATGTTGGCAAATATAAATGATGTTATCGTGTTAATGAAAGTACTGGATGCCTTACCTGGTGTTAATATCTGAGGCTCTGGTAAGGAGGCCACTGTTTTTGCGTCCAGGGTGTGTTGTTTTGGAAGTGATTCGTCCAGTTTTGGTAGTAGGACGGGTGTTGTCTGGTGTAGTACCTGTGTGCTTGTTGATAGTTTGTATTCCAGTCTTGTGGGTGTCTCCCTTCCCCTCTGTAATTCTGTAGTGGTTCCATCTGACTGTTCCTCTCTCTTATATTTACTACTCTATTTCTGCCTTCCTCTAAAAAATTTCCAGTAGTGTCATATTGATCTTCCCTTCTATAACGCTCTGTACCTCTCACATGGAATTCCGGACACTGAAGATTGTAGCATTTTTTATCCCTAATTAAAAATTGACATAATTTAGGGTGGAAGTATCTACACCCTGTTCCAAATTAATTAAGATAGGGATAGATTAGTGCATAATATAATGAGAGGAGAGCAGAGATAGTAAAATAATATCTTGTTTTGGAGAGTATACCAACTGTCTTAGAGACTTTCTTAGTTATGTATTGAATGTGGGTGCTGAAGGCGAGTCTCTTGTCTAGGAATAGGCCAAAAACTTTCCATCATTTTTATTACTGATGTTAATGCTGTCAATCTGTAGCTGAATTGCATTCGATGATTTACTTCCAAATAAGATGTAGTAGGCCTTTTCTATGTTTAGTGTTAGTTTGTTAGTTGACATCCATAAGTAGACTTTTTTTTTAATTCATTATTCACTACATTATTTAGTATATGTGGGTTGGGGTCTGAATAGATAAGGGTAGTATCATCAGCAAACAATATAGGTTTAAGAATATTAGAACATTAGACAGATCATTGATATATATTAGAAATAGAAGAGGTCCTAAGATGCTGCCCTGTGGCACTCAAATGGTTATTGGTAGAGTGGAAGAGGTTGTATCATTGATGGTTACACATTGGTGTCTGTCACTAAGATAGGATCGGATATAGTCCAGGGCAAGCCCTCGGACTCCATAATGCTGGAGTTTAAGTAAGAGGTAGTTGTGATTAACAGTATCAAAGGCTTTTCTTAGGTCAATGCAGAGTCCAATCGGAAACTCATTTTTGTTAAGGCTGAGTAGATTACGTTAAGGCGACTAATGATTGCATCATTGGTGCTCTTTTGGACCGGAAGCCAAACTGGCAGTGGCTGAGTATGTCGAATTTTACGAGGTAGGAATAGAGCTGTTTGTAGAATTTTTTTCGAATATTTTTGATAGAATGGGTAGGTTTGATACTGGTCTATAATTGTTTATGTCCGCCGGATTGTCTCCTTTATGGACTGGCGTTACTATTCCTTTGTTAAGGATATCAGGGAAGGTGTGACACTCTATAGATTTGTTGAACAGTAGGGCTATGGGTGGGGCAAGGGCATGGGAGAATATTAAGAAGGTAAATTCTAGCAAAATTTATAAAGTGTTAACAGGTACATTGCAAGAAAAAATTTAGAGATGAGTCGGTATATTAAAGTACATTGAACTTTGATTAGTAACATTGATAGCTTGATTGATAACTTGACAAAGATTAACTGGCACAATAAAGCATATTGATAGCACATATAAGCACCCTTATACAAAAAGTAAAGAGGTCTGGAAGCTGAGTGGACAGAGCACGGGACTCGGAATTCTGCGGCCCGGGTTCGATTCCTGGCACTGGCAGAGATAAATGCGCAGAGTTTCTTTCACCCTGATGCCCTTGATACCTAGCAGTAAATTGGTACCTGGGAGTTAGACAGCTGTTATGGGCTCCTTGCTGGGGGTATGTATGTGAGTGTGTGTGTGAAAAAATAAATAGTAGTAACAGTTGATTGATTGACAGTTGAGAGGCAGGTCGAAAGAGCAGAGCTCAACAACCGCAAGCACAACTAGGTGAATACACACCCACATTGCTTAGATACATGTATTGGGGGATTGGGTAGCACTACATACAGTGCGAGTTTCAAACACTAGGTAGGAAACTACGAAGATGAAATTACGTACGTGTTGGTTTTGTTTTAGAATAAGGCAAAAGTTGGACAACTTTTCAATTCATTAGGGATTGAGTTCCATAGACTGGGCCCCTTTATTTGCATAGTGTTTACACAGATTAAGTTTGACTCTGGGAATATCAAAGACATATTTTTTCTGGTGTGGTGATTATAGACCCTATTACATCTGTCCAAAGAGAGTTTCAGAACAGGGTTTGCATTTAAAAACAGGGTTTTGTTTATGCAACTGACACAAGAGAATGTGTGGAGTGAGTTTATGTTTAGCGTGTTTAGGGATTTAAACAAGGTGGGGGGGGGGCTGAGTGTTGTCTGAAAGCAGAGTTTGTTATTGCTCTTATAGCAGAATTTTGCTGGGTGATGATGGGCTTGAAGTAGTTTGCAGTGGTTGAACCCCATGCACAGATACCATAATTAAGATAGGGATAGATTAGTGCATAAAACAGTGAGAGGAGAGCAGAGTTAGGTATATAATATCTGATTTTCGAGAGTATACCAACTGTTTTAGAGATGATCTTAGTTAGCTATTGTATGTGGGGGCTGAAGTTAAATCTCTTGTCTGGGTATAGGCCAAGAAACTTTCCGTCATTTTTATTACAGATGTTAACATTGTCTATCTGAAGCTGAATTGCATTTGTTGATTTGCTTCCAAATAAGATGTAGTAGGCCTTTTCTATATTTAGTGTGAGTTTGTTGGTTGACATCCATAGGTGTACTTTTTAAATTCATTATTGACAACATTAATTAATGTGTGTGGGTTGGGGTCTGAGTAGATGAGGGTAGTATCATCCGGAAACAACAAAGGTTTAAAAATTATAGAGACATTAGGCAGATCATTGATGTATATAAGAAATAGGAGAGGTCCCAAGATGCTGCCCTGCGGCACCCCTACTGTCAATGGTACAGTGGGGGAAGTTATGCTATTTATGACTATATATTAGTGTCTGTCACTGAGATATGAACGAATATAGTCCAGAGCATGGCCTCGGACACCACAGTGGTGACGTTTAAGTAAGAGGTAGTTATGGTTTACAATATCAAAGGCCTTTCTCAGGTCAATGTCTGGGGCCAGAGTTGGATATTGTCCTAATAGCAGCTTTGTGTTGAGTAATTAGAGGACGTAAATTATTTTGAGTAGTAGAAACCCAAGCACAAATACCATAGTTGAGATAAGGATAGATGAGGGAGTAATAGAGCGTCACCAGGGCAGGATGAGGTACATAATATCTGATCTTAGAAAGAATGCGAACAGTTTTTGAAACATTGTTGATATATTTAGAATGTGTCCCTGGAAATTCAGCTTGTGGTCAATGAGAACGCCAAGGAATTTGTCATCTACTGTCACAAATTTGGGTATTGTTTATCCTGAGATTTATTTGATTTGAGGATTTATTGCCAAACAAAATATAGAAAGTTTTGTCAATGTTGAGGGTGAGTTTGTTGGCAGTTAACCAAAGATGGACTTTATTTAGCTCAGTATTCACTGTGACATTTAGCGCAAGGGGGTCAGGACTGGAGTAAATGAAGGTTGTGCCGTCAGCAAATAGAATTGGTTTGAGGTTTTGGGAGTCATTTGGAAGGTCATTAATGTAGATGAGAAAGAGGAGAGGGCCAAGTATGCTGCCCTGAGGAACACAAATGTTGATGGGTAGGGTGGGAGAAATTTAATTATTCACAGAAACATACTGGAGCCTGTCAGTAAGGTAAGATTTGAGGCATTGCAGGGAGTGACCTCTGATTCCATAATGATGTAATTTAAGAAGAAGGTTTTGGTGGTTGACAGTGTTAAAAGCCTTGTGCAGGTCCACAAATAACGCAACAGGGAACTTATTTTTATAGAGAGCTGCATGTATCAAGTTAATCATACTAATAAGTGCATCGTTAGTGCTTTTTTGGGGGGGTCTGAAGCCATATTGACAGGAGCTAAGTATATTGTGTTTGGCTAGATAAGAGTAAAGCTGCTTGTAGATTAGTTTTTCAAATATTTTTGACAAGTTTGGCAGGATTGATATAGGTCTGTAGTTGTTAACATCTGTGAGATCACCACATTTGTGAACAGGGGTTACTCTCGCTTTTTTTTAGAATATCTGGAAAGGTTTGGAGTTCAAGTGACTTGTTGAAGAGCAATGCAATAGCAGGGGCTAAAGATCTGAAGGCTTTATTGTAAATTAAAGTTGGTATCTCCTCAAGGGCACTAGACTTGGTTTTAAGGGAAAGGATTTTCTCATTAACATCAGTGGAATTTGCAGGCGTTAGGTACAGAGACTGTGGATAGTTACCTGTAAGATAGTCCTGAACATCAATACTGGATGATGGAATAACATTTTGCAAGGGATGACCCGATGGAAGAGAAGAACCTATTGAACTCAATAGCAGTATCAGAGGCGGAAAGCTGACCATCGTTATTGGACAGGAGTATTGGTTTGTTATTTAAACTCTTCTTTGATCCCAATATTTGTGAAATTGTGCTCACTGTGCTCAATTGTGAACCCCAATTGAAATTTGGGGTTCTACTACCCAAAATCCTTTACATCCTCTAATTATTCAACACAAAGCTGCTATTAGGACAAAATCCAACTCTGGCCCAAGACATCACTCGGTACTTCTACTCAAATCTCTGAATATGTTAGACATTAAGTCTATAATATATATATATATATATATATAATATATATATATATATATATATATATATATATATATATATATATATATATATATATATATATATATATATATATATATATATATAGATATAGATATATTGGTGTATACTGGCAGCAGGTTTTCTTTCAAACATGTTTCATTGAATATGACCGCATATTCTGTATTTATTATTTTCTGGATTAGGGCTTCTATCCCTCTAACTATTTTCTTAGCATCAGGGCTTAATTGAAATAGGAGTTCTCCAAAACTCATTTTCGTACTTTTAAGGTGAAGAAAAGAAGTGATTTACTATAGAGTGTATTACACTTATTTATATAATTTGCACAACGTTTCGAACCTCCATGGTTCATTCTCAAGTGAACAGATCTTACAATACTAGTTGATTTTATACCCGCACTGGGTCAGGTGATAATACAATAAAGGTGAAAACATGGGGGGATACATAAGGGATAAATGTGAGGTGAAACATAGAGGCTGCAGAAGGCTTATTGGCCCATACGAGGCAGCTCCTATCTAAACACAAAGATTAATCCAGTGTAATTGGCCTATTATGTTGGACATTGTCTTCTGTGTTGGCATCGATATGTTCTTGTCTTGTCCTTACTAAGGACAAGACAAGAACAAGACAAGAGATGGCAAAGCATTTCATAATGAATGCCATTGGAGCCCACTGCTGTAGAACCACAGAGGGCTATGGCAGACCGAAACTCAGAGAGAGAGAAGGGATCATTATAGGGAAGGTGAAGATGAGTACAGAAATTTAAAGGACGAGATTCAAGAATAGGCTTACGAAGAAGGAAGGATTGGGGAAGATGAGAACCAGAACTAACATGAAAAGTGGGAACCCAGTTCGGTCGCGACCTGCAATGGGTCCAATGCAATGCAAACAAGAACACCACGGAGGCGAAAGACCAGCGAGACATCGGGAACGAACTTACGCGGGTAAGTTCGTAATCTTGCGAATAAGCTTCCAGACCAGTGGTAGAGAAGTTTTGGACATAACAGTGGAGACATAAGACATTCAGCAAGCACGTTTAGCCGAACAGATAGTCCTACGGGCCACCGCACTCGCCTTTCGAAACAAAAGAAAACACTCAACTTTCTACCGGCGGCGATGTCTCTTCCAGGCTGCACGCTTACAGCGGACAGCCCGAGTACAGTCCACATTCCACCAGGGAACGCACTTCCACATTCCCCAAGAGGAAGAGCGAGGAATAGAGTGGAGGGCAGCATCAAAGACAGTGTCATGAAAAAGAAGGAGGGCATGAGAGAGAGGCAGAACGGAGAGGTCGGAAATAGTAACATGGAGAGTAAAGAGGCGCCAGTCAGCCCCTGCAAACCGCCACCTAGGGAAGGAGAGAGGAGGGTGAAAAGAGAAAAAACTAACAAGGATAGGAAAATGGTCACTGCCATGGAAGTCATCAAGGACCCACTACCCAAAATCTAAGGAAAGGGATGACGAGCACAGAGAAAGATCGAGACAGGAAAGGGAGCAAGTCCGAGAGTCCAAATGAGTGGGCTCACCAGAATTAAGAAGGGACAGGGAAGAAGAGAGGAGGAAAGGTTCAAGGAGGCGACCCTGGGTGTTTGTCAGCACATCACCCCAAAGGGTATGACGACAATTGAAATCACCCAGAAGGAGCACAGGTTCTGGCAAGGAGTCTAGGAGGTGTTTAAGATCGGGAAGAGAAAGTGGGACAGTGGGGAGGAGATAAATGGAACAAACCACGTACCATTTACGCACAAAGACACACGCAGCAGAACAGTGGAGAGGCGAGGAAAAAAGTAAGGGGACGAAGGGAACATCTGAGTGAATCAAGAGAGCAGAAGAGTTATGGGCTCCAGCAACAGCTGGGGGGGGGTGAGAGAAATGAATAGCCAAGGAAGCGACCAGGACGAGCACCAAGCATCAACTCCTGGAGACAGACACAAAGGGGGGCGAAAACTGTGAAATTAGAAGTTGGAGGTCAAGGAAATTGGCGTATTATCCACGGATGTTCCACGGAAGAAAAAACATTGGCAAGAAGAGAAAGGATAGCAACAGAGATCAAAGAAGAAACAAAGGTGAAAAGGGAATACAGCACGTGAAAGAAGCACAGGGTCAGGATCAGCGATGTCAGGGTTAGGGGGCATAGGTAAACTGAGTAAAGAAGGAGGGAAAGAAGTGGGAGGACAGACCAGAGGTGGACGAACAGGGTCTGGAGGAGGAAAAGGAAGAGGAGGAGGAGGAGGAGGAGGGGGCAGAAAGAGGGGAGCACACCTCAGCAAGGGCAGTATCCGAGACGGAACCGGGGGCTAAACAAGCCCCCACAGTAGGAACAGGGAGCTCCACAACCGAAGCGGGAGGGGAAGGAACAAAAGAATCAGAGATAGGGGGTTGAGAAGAAAGCGAAGCCTTCTTACCTACCGGGAAGGAGGAAGGAGCGGAGCCAGGTTTCCGCTTCTGACTCAAAGAGACTGGTTTCCCAGCAGCAATGTACTGAGCAACAGACTCCAGCATCTCGAATGGAGAAGAAGAGTGCGAGCAAACAACATGACCATCAGGAGAGCGATGGACATCGGCCCGCACTGTCAGGTGGCATGGTGAGCCAAGAGACGGAGGAGAATGACGGGAAGGAAGACCAGAAGGAGAGGAGAAAGAAGACACAGGAGACATGACAGACTGGGTAGAAAGATGGGATACCCTAGACAGAGAACCAGAAGGGGAGGGGACCCTCTGGGACAGAACGGAGGGAAACAGGGGAGGTGGTGGTGGGTGTGTCCGGGTCTAAGGCTTGGAAACGGTTGTGAGACTGAGTAAGGTGGGAAGGACGAGGAGAGGAAGAGAGCACCACGCAAGCATAGGATACGCCAGCGAAAGAGGGGAGACAATGAACTTAGCGCCGAACCTCAGGAAAAGACAAATGGTCCCGGAGCTTCAAGTTGAAGACAGCTGCCTCAAGTTTGTAACGTATATACGTGTGGGAGAAGGTAGCGTTGGCCTCACCGCAATTGAGGCAGCGGACCTAGGAAGAAGTGCACTCCAGCTTAGAGTGACCCTCGCCCCCACACATGGGACAGAGAGAGACAGGACTAGAGCATTTGAGGGCGCCATGCCCAAACCTCCAGCACTTATTGCAGAGCCGAGGAGATGGAGTATACTCCTGAACAGAGCATCTGGCACCAGCAAGAATGACAGATGGCGGAAGGGTCCTACCATCAAAGTTAATCTTCACAACCCGAAGGGGCAGAAGGCGATAACCATGAGGGGGATGAGTAAACATATCCACCTGGAGGACAGAATGACCCTGGGCCTTGAGGATATGCTTGATACCCTCGTGGTCTTTTCAGTCTTTTAGATTCCTAACACCAGTCGCAACATGGTGTGGGAGGAGAACAGTGTCAACACTGGCATTTACCCGAGCGTTCTTTGAGACCCGAACAGGGGTCTCGCCAAGGCAGGATAAGGTGGCCAAGCGGGTGGCTGCATCCTGAGGAGCAGCAACGACACGGGTACCAAGACGGGTGGGGTTGAAGGTAACTGAGGCATCTACGGAATCTACAAGTTGCCTATGAAGAGAAAAATTGTCAGGAGTTGAATGTAAAGGATGGAGGTCAAAGTAATTAGTCCACGTAGGAGGACCAAACAAAGCATGGTACGAATTAGTATGGGAAGGGAGCATAAGAGAGAGTAGCCATGGCGGGGACGGCGATGAGAACCTTTAGAGAGAGATGGGTCAAAAGGTGCAGTAGTCACAATAAGATTTAGCCATGCAAGGGGACGAGGCGGTCACCACAGCAGTCTTGGGGCTCGACCCAACCACAGAGGAGGGAGGGGAGCAGGAAGGAAGAGTCTGGTCTGGGCTTAAACCGGGCCCTGTAGCGGGGGCTACAGATCCTGGTCTTCCAGGACGGTCCGACTCAGGGGCTTGGTCACCCACCCCATGAGCCTGGGTAAGAGAAGTCGTATCGTCATCCATGCAGCAAACAATATCAAAACTTTGGGACCTGGAACCAAGAGATACCACCTACCAGGGCAGCCATGGAGACTGAGCGCGGGCCAGTGTAGGAAGGGTGCGTTGTCCCCAGCGATGCTCCCCCTTTTGAACAGGGGAATCCTACTACATCGTCCATTCTCCCACACTGGTGCTAAGACCCCATTCCCCCTATCGCCCCAGCCTGGACACCCAACCATCCACTCAGGGCGGCCCCTCACAGACGACCCCTCCAGCGGGTGGTCCGATGGCTCATAAGGCCCCTACGTGGTGCCCTTCAGCACGTCCACCACCCAAAAAGGGGCAGGAGAGGGGGCAAAGGCAACCTACACCGGTCACAGGGAGGTGTACGTGAGCCCCTCACTACGGCAAGGAGGCACCACGAAGGGGTTAAAAGGGGCAATACCAGTCGTCTTGTACTCCAGAAATTATGAAACTTGACAGCAATAATAATTTTTAAACTCAAATATACTTTTATTGTTTATTATCAAGACAAGTTGAGGTACACAACTGTTATCAATCAAACCTTTATCTGTATACAAATCATGGAATACATTCTTAAGGAAAAGAACATCACTTGTGATACAGAAATCACAATTTCATTATACATTTAATGAACACATCCACAAAGGCCGTAATAAGGGTTCGAACTTGTGTCCGGGCTAAGATGCACGCTAAGGTCCGACTAAGGCGCTTCCGGGATCATCCATGACGTAAATCAGTACAGCCACGATGGGTCGCACCGCTGCGTCCAGATCACTTCGCCGCCACACCCATACAAGCGACGCCATATTCAAGTGGTGTTCCTGCCAAGAGAAACAAAAAAGATTCTCTATAATATTCTATCTACTCTGAGTAAATACTTAACCTGTCCTCTGAAAAAGCATGTCACTTTTCGCTCATATGCATCACACAAGGCCAAAAAATGTACTAAAAAATTAAAGCGACTGGAGAAAGTGATGTACTGTCCCATTTTCTGTTTTGGAGCCTCTGGTAGGGTAGGAGAGACTAATTTAAATTGACCGTTTTCTTGACATTGTGAAACCTTTGGAGGATGGCCTGAAACACCATCGTAATGATGGATGTGACCTAAACCGGGTAATGATGATCACTGTTATTTATTACCCGAGGCAAACTTACATTAAATAATAAATAAATAATAATAAATAAATAATAATAAATAAATAAATAATAATGAATAAATAAATAATAATAATAAATAAATAATAATAAATAAATAATAATAAATAAATAAATTACTGTATAGTGTGCCACCACGTGTTCTTAACAAATGAATCAAATTACATCTAAAAGATCTATTTGGTCTCAAGTCTAGCACACAATTATGTAAATGAACTCCACAACTCACCTGCTTGTACCATGTAAGGTAGACAACAACAACAGTTATGGTAAATAAACACTCATCTTGACAATGTCCAAAATGAGTTCATATTCTAGTGTAAAAGTCATATGTGAAGTAAAGTTTACCTCTAGCACACCCTAACAAACTGTTTTTAATTAAAAATAATTTAAAACACAACAAAACTTTTGGCTACACTGACACCACAACCATTACTCACCAGACTAATCAGACACATTACAATCTCAGATTCTACACTCACGCTGTAAGCTCATTGAAGTGCAAACTAACATTAATAACAGTAGTAAGTCCAACAGAACCAACAAGCTAGAAGGCTTATTCAATCAATTCAAATTCAACAATAAGAGGATCGACTGGGAAGAAATAAATATAGACCTTGGAAACATTCATTGGGAAACCATCTTAAGCGACAAAACTTTCACACAGGGAATAGCTCCACTGACAGCTGAAGCATACTAGATCTGCTTAAAGCACATGCCTGTGAGGAGGGTCAGAAAGAGGATCACTCTAGAAAGAGAACACGCAGACGACTGTACAGAAGGAAAATATAACGGAAATGCTTAAACAGACACGACTGTCTTTTGAAAGGAAAATAAATCTAAACAGAGATCGAAGATATAATTCTATGAATAGAGCAGACGTTGAAGTGATCATATTAGTGAGGAAATGGAATTGAAACGAAAAGCTATACAAGAGATAAAATGCCAGTATGAGACTGTTTAGCACCCGAATAAACAACATGAAAGTTGAAGATCCAAACAGCTTCTTTATGAATGACATCCAAGCTGCAGATAATATAACAGGTATTAACATGAACTTGTAAGACTTTGAAAGAGAAATTGACAACATGCCCGTGCACTCAGTCCCTGGTCCAGACTCGTGGAATTTAATATTCATAAAGAAATATAAAGTACCAGTAGCATGAGTACTCAATATAATATGGAAAAAGAGCCTGGATACAGGGGAGATACCAGCAGCACCTAAATCAGCATATATAACTCCTCTGCACAAGGAAGGTAGTAAAGCTTTGGCAAAAAATATAAACCAGTTGCACTAACTTAACACATAATAAAGTTTATGAGTGAGTAATTAGGAATCAAACTTTTAGTTTGATGGAAAATAATGAACTACACAACCCAGGACAACATGGATTTAGAGTGGGAAGATCTTGTTTGTCACAGTTACTCAACTACTGTGACATAATAACAGAAGTCTTAGAAGAAAAGCAAAATGCAGATGTTGTGTACACAGACTTTGTAAAGGCATTCTACAAATGTGACCATGGAGCATAAAATGGGAGTGATAACCCATAAAATGAAATCAATGGGAATAACGGGTAAAGTGGGGCGTTGGAATTTCAACTTTGTCAAACACAATGCAGTGTGAGACAGTCGATCAAATAAGATCAAGCCCAAGTGCAGTGAAAAGTTCTGTACCCCCAAGGCACAATCCTTGCACCGCTGCTATTTCTCATTCTAATCTCGGATATGGACAAAAATACTAGTCACAGCTTCGTGTCATCCTGTATCCTATAGTGTCGTGTCATCAAAAATGACATCTAGTATCAGGCCCTTGTGACAGAGATAGAACTTTCACAGATGACAAAAAAGAAATGAGCAAAATACTTCGGAATCAGTATGACTGTTTGAAATGAGCCACTACACACCCTAAAGATTGACATCCATGATTTTCATGGACGTGATGCCAACATCAAATCATATATCTTATGTCACCCTATCTCCCACTGGATTTTGAAGAAGCCGTAGACAGTATGCTTATGCACTTTGCACCAGGCCCTGATTCTTGGAACTCCATATTCATCAAGAACTGTAAAAAACACTGTCGCCGGCCCTTCACATTCTTTGGAGGCAAAGCCTAGACACTCGCGTTATCCCTGACCTACTAAAATCAGCAGACATAGCACCACTCCATAAAGGAGGAATTAAGGCAGAGGAAAAGAATTACAGACCGATAGCACTGACATCACTCAACATAAAAAATCTTTGAGAGAGTGCTAAGAAATAAGATCACAAAACACATGGAATCACAGCATCTCCATAACCCTGGACAAAATGGTTTTAAACAGAGTGCTCTTGCTATCACAATTACCGGACAACTATGACATGGCCTTAGATGGCATGAAGACAAGCAAAACGCTGATATAATTTACAAAGATTTCGCAAAAGCCTTCGACAAATGTGACAATGATGCTATTTGCACACAAAATGGGTGCAAAAGGAATTACCGGAAAAATAGGTAGATGGATCTACAATTTCCCGACTAACAGAACCCAATGTGTAATAGTCAACAAAATAAAATCCAGACCATCAACCGTGTCTCCCTCTCCCAGGGTACTGTGCTTGCTTCAGTACATTTTCTCATCCTCATATCAGATATGGACTAGGAAACAATCTATAACACTGTCTCATCCTTTGTACATGACACTATGATTTTTATGAGAGTAAACAACATAGAGAACACAGCAAACCTCCAATCACACGTAAATCAAGTCTTTCAATGGACTACAGAAAAAATATGTGGAATTTAATGATGATAAGTTCCAGCTCTTGTCCTACAGAAAAAATAATAAATAAATAAATAAATAAATAAATGTTTATTTAGGTAAGGTACATACATACAAGAGATTTTACAAAGATTGATGGATTTATACATAGAGCTAGTACATACAATGCCTAAAGCCACTATTATGCAAAGCGTTTCGGGCAGGTAAAACATTAATGACTAAAGCTTAATACTAATTGGGTATAAAGAATAAAATGTGTTGAGAACAAATAAAAGTAGAGATAAAAGAGGGAAACATGGCTAAAAAAGCAGCACAAATACACTAAGGTCGACAAACAGCTTTGTTTAAAAAAAAAAAAAATGGGTTGACAATAGAGGGGTAAGGTAGGTTACAGAGAATTTATTAGGTAGTGCTTCGTTTTTATCTTAAACTGGTTGAGAGAGGTACAGTCTTTAACATGGTTGGGAAGGTCATTCCACATTCTGGGTCCCTTGATTTGTAGAGCATTTCTAGTTTGATTAAGTCGTACTCTTGGAATATCAAAACTGTATTTATTTCTGGTGTAGTGCTCATGGGTTCTGTTACAACCTTCAATGAAGCTTTTGAGGTCAGGATTGGCATTACAGTTCAGCGTTTTATATATGTATAATACACATGAGAGAATGTGCAGTGACTTAATGTCTAACATATTCAGAGATTTGAGTAGGGGTACCGAGTGATGTCTAGGGCCAGAGTTGGATATTGTCCGAATATAAGCTTTGTGTTGAGTAATTAGAGAACGTAAATGATTTTGGGTAGTAGAACCCCAAGCACAAATACCATAGTTAAGATATGGATAGATGAGGGAGTAATAGAGAGTAACCAGGGCAGGGCGGGGTACATAATATCTGATCTTAGAAAGAATGCCAACAGTTTTTGAAACTTTTTTTTATATATTTAGAATGTGTCCCTGGAAATTCAGCTTGTGGTCAATGAGAACGCCAAGGAACTTGCCATCTAATTTGTTACAAATTTGGTATTGTTTATTTTGAGATTTATTTGACTAGAGGATTTATTGCCAAACAGAATATAGAGAGTTTTGTCAATGTTAAGGGTGAGTTTGTTGGCAGTTAGCCAAGGATGGACTTTATTTAGCTCAGTATTTACTGTGACATTTAGAGCAAGGGGGTCAGGACTGGAGTAAATGAAGGTTGTGTCGTCAGCAAATAGAATTGGCTTGAGGTGTTAGGAGGCATTTGGAAGGCCACTAATGTAGATGAGAAAGAGGAGAGGGCCAAGTATGCTACCCTGAGGAACACCAATGTTGATAAGTAGGGTGGGAGAAATTGTATTATTCACAGAAACATGCTGGAGCCTGTCAGTAAGGTAAGATTTGAGGTATTGCAGGGAGTGTCCTCTGACTCCATAATGATGTAATTTAAGAAGAAGGTTTTGGTGGTTGACAGTGTCAAAAGTCTTACGCAGGTCCACAAATAACCCAACAGGGAACTCACTTATATCAAGAGCTGCATGAATCAAGTTAATCATACTAATAAGTGCATCGTTAATGCTTTTTGGGGGTCTGAAGCCATATTGACAAGAGCTAAGTATATTGTGTTTGGCTAGATAAGAGTAAAGCTGCTTGTAGATTAGTTTTTCAAATATTTTTGACAAGTTAGGTAGGATTAATATAGGTCTGTAGTTGTTAACATTTGTGAGATCACCACAATTGTGAACAAGGGTTACTCTCGCTTTTTTTTGAATATCTGGAAAGGTTTGGAGTTCAAGTGACTTGTTGAAGAGCAATGCAATAGCAGGGGCTAAAGATCTAGAGGCTTTTTTGTAAATTAAAGTTAGTATCTCCTCAAGGGCACTAGACTTGGTTTTAAGGGAAAGGATTATCTCATTGACGTCAGTCGAGTTAGTAGGCTTTGGGTACAGAAACTGGGGATAGTTACCTGCAAGATAGTCCTTAACATCAGTACTGGAAGATGAAATATCATTTGCAAGGGATGACCCAATGGAAAAGAAGAACCTATTGGGTGTTCTGTCTTGTGTTGATACTTTTATAACCCTATTAATATCTCCTTTGTTATGTCCATTCATCCACTTGTAAACCACTATCATGTCACCCCTAACTCTTCGCCTTTCCAGTGAATGCAATTTAAGCTTTGTTAATCTTTCTTCATATGAAAGGTTTCTAATTTGGGGAATTAACTTAGTCATCCTACGCTGGACACGTTCAAGTGAATTTATATCCATTCTATAGTAAGGCGACCAAAACTGAACTGCATAATCTAAATGGGGCCTAACCAGAGCAAGATATAACTGAAGAACCACACCAGGTGTCTTGTTACTAACGCTTCGATTAATAAATCCCAGTGTCCTATTTGCCTTATTACGAACATATATGCATTGACCCTTTTGTTTTAAATTCTTACTTATCATAACTCCCAGATCCCTTTGCAATTCGACTTCGCAATCTCAACATCATCCAGCTCGTATCTTGTAACTCTATCATCATTACCTAGCCTCAAAACTTTATATCTATCAGCATTAAACTGCATCTGCCAATCCTTTGACCATTTCAAAACCTTATTTAGATCAACTTCAAGTGATAGTGAGTCTTCTTCCGTGTTAATTTCCCTGCCAATTTTTGTATCATCGGCAAATTTGCAAATGTTGCTACTCAAACCTGAATCTAAATCATTGATATATATTATAAACAACAGAGGTCCCAGGACAGAGCCCTGAGGCACTCCACTTAAAACACTTTCCTACTCTGACTTAACCCCATTTATACTAACTCTCTATTTTCTTTGGAATAGCCATCCCCTAATCCAACTTAATATAGCACCTCCAATACCATGAGCCTTTTTTTTTTAATCAGTCTTTCATGTGGCACTGTATCAAAAGCTTTGCTAAAGTCAAGGTACACAACATCACAATCCTTACCACTATCAACTGCCTCAACTATGCTGGAATAAAAAGATAGCAAATTTGTTAAACATGAACGGCCATTTGTAAAACCATGTTGCGACTCATTTATTAATTTGTGTGTTTCAAGATGAAGACGAATTTTATTTGCAATTATCGATTCAAGTAACTTTCCCACAATAGACGTTAGGCTAATTGGTCGATAGTTTGACGCAAGTGATCTATCTCCTTTCTTAAAAATTGGTACCACATTAGCAACTTTTCATAACTCTGGCACTTTACCTAACTCTATTGATTTATTAAATATGGTAGACAGTGGCTCGGAAAGCTCCTCTTTGCACTCTTTAAGCATCCTGGCAAACACTTCATCCGGCCCTGGGGATTTGTTTGGTTTGAGTTTAACTATTTGTTTAATTACATCCTCCCTGGTAACTGCTAAACTAGTCAACCTGTCCTCGTCCCCACCCTCATAGACTTGTTCGGCTGAAGGCATATTGTTAAGTTCCTCTTTAGTAAATACAGATATAAAATATTTATTAAAAATACTACTCATCTCTTTATCATTATCTGTTATTTGACCTGTCTCAGTTTTTAATGGACCTATCCTTTCATAGTTTCTTTTTGCTTTCCTTATCTCCTTTTTAGTATTTCTAACCAGTTGTATGAATTCCTGTTCTAAACTGACTTCCCCATTCTTAATTCTTTTGTACCACGCTCTCTTTTTACCTATAAGGTTCTTCAGATCCTTTGTTATCCACTTTGGATCAGTAGTATTCGATCTATTCAATTTATATGGTATACTATGTTCCTGGGCCTCGCCTAGAATTTTCTTAAATAGGTTATATTTTGAGTCCACATCGAAAACCCCTTTTACGTCACCCATCGCTGGGCCCACGTCCAGCTCTAAGACCGGCCAACACCCCACACCCAAGACTTTCCAATCTATTTGACCCAATAAATTTCTTAGGTTAATGAAATTAGCTTTTCGAAAATCAGGTACTTTAACATAATTTTCTCCTACAAATCTATTCCATTCTATGCTAAATCTGATTTCTTTACAATCACTGTTCCCTAGCTCACTCCCTATTTCGATGTCCTTCATTTGAGTTTCCCTGTTCGTTAACACTAAATCTAAAATATTATTTTCCCGCGTTGGTTTCTTTATGTCTTGCGTAAGAAAGCAATCATCAATTAATTCTTGAAAATCTTCTGCTTCATTATTCCCTGTTTTGTTCAACCAGTTTATTCCACTAAAATTAAAGTCACCCATGACATAAATACTGCTAGATCTAGATGCTCTAGATATTTCATCCCATAGATGCTTTGCTTCCATTCTGTCTAAATTTGGTGGCCTATATATAACTCCTATTATACTATTATTTGCTTTTTCGTTTAATTCTATCCAAATAGCTTCTGTGTGTGGCTCAGATTTGATTCCCTCTTTGAGACTACATTTCAAATTGTCCCTAACGTATATGGCTACTCCCCCTCCTCGTCTAATATATCTATCTGTGTGAAATAGTTTAAATCCATTTATTTGATATTCAGCTAATAGTTCTCTATTTTCTACATTCATCCACGTTTCGGTAAGCGCGATAATATCTATTTTTTCTGTGCAGACAAGAGCATTTAATTCGTTTATTTTATTTCTTAGACTTCTACTGTTAGTGTAATATACCCTAAGTGAATTGTTATTTTGAGGCCCTTCAATTTCCCTGATCATTTTGCCAATTCCTTTCTCCCTCAAACACATACTTTTATTACCTCCTTCCTCCAAATCAATTCCCATACCACTATCTACTAACAGTTTAAACCCAAACAAACACCTCTAACCACTGGTTCCAACGAGTTCGCAACAGCAACAACCCCAGCCCTCGATAGATGCACCCCATCCCGAGCATACATTTCATTTCTTCCATAGAAGTGTCCCCAGTTGTCTATGAAAGATATTGCATTAGATTTGCAATATCTTTCCAGCCGGCAATTGACACAAAGTGCCCTCGACATCCATTAATTTCCCACTCCCTTTCTTGGAAGAATGCCACATATGATCGGGATTCCTCCCTTGCTCCTAACTAATTCTATTGCTGTCTTGAATCTCTGTATTAGTTCCTCACTCCTAACTCGCCCAACATCATTACCCCCTGCACTAATACAAACAATGGGTTTGTTCCCATTTCCCTTCATAATATCTTTCATGTTTCCAACAATATCACCAATACCAGCTCCTGGATAGCAAACCCTTAACCTGTTGCCCTTATCTCTGGCACAAAACGTTGTCTAAATACCTCACTAAACTTATTATACCTCAATATGATAAGTTTAGATTTAGGAAAGACTTGGGTAAATACTGGTTCGGTAACAGGGTCGTTGATTTGTGGAACCAATTACCGCGTAACGTGGTGGAGGTGGGGTTCCTCGATTGTTTCAAGCGCGGGTTGGACAAGTTTATGAGTTGGATTGGGTGGTTATAGACAGGAGCTGTCTCGTATGGGCCAATAGGCCTTCTGCAGTTACCTTTGTTCTTATGTTCTTCTTATGTTCTTATTCTTTTTCTGGTTGCCTTCAATGGTCTTCTTTCCTCTCTTCCTTCGGACATCTTCTCTGCTCTGTATGTCGATGATCTTACCCTTTGCTGTCAGGGTGATGATTTGCCTCTCTTTCAACGCTGGCTTCAACTTGCGACTGATGTCGTGTCGTCTTGGGCCACCGATCATGGCTTCAAGTTCTCTACTACCAAGACTTGTGCCATGACTTTTACTCAGAAACGGATCGTTTTTCGTCCCTCTTTGTCACTTTATGGTCATCCCTGGAGTACAAAGATTCCGCGAAGCTTTTGGGGTTATTCTTTGACACATCAGAGGTCCGCGGTTGTTCAACGTCCTCCCAGCGAGTATAAGAAATATTGCCGGAACAACCGTGGACATCTTCAAGAGAAAACTAGATTTATTCCTTTTAAATTATTAGTACATGAAATTATTAGTACATGAGAATTCTACGTGGTGTTAATTTTACTTACTACAATAATTAGTAGAGTTAGTAATAAGTAATGAGAATAAAACAGTGTTGGAAATTTCCAACAACATACATACATAAGATATAAAACAGTGGAGGATTCCCAGGTAGAACAATCAACCACAATGCCCATTACCCCTTTACCCTGTTGTCCTTAACTACACAACTATACAAGAGTCATTAACACGTGTAATGGCTTATCCCCCATAACGATAGCATGAAGACCAATTGCCTGACCCGCAGTCCGTCTTGCTCCTCAAATAATTTTCGGGTTAACATGAAAACGTCTTTCGAGTTTATCTCTCTAATATTGTTTTCCCATCTTTCATTTTATCAGCTTAGTTCCTTTATTATGCCCCAATTACTCATCCATTGAGCGGTAGTTAAACTGAACCCAAATTTAATAAAGTTCCTTCTGCTAAGCAAGCTACAGTCTTGATAAAGTCAGATATACTGTTTGTTAACACATTCCTGAACAATGAACAGTCAGTTTTATCAAGCTAACATATCCTAACACAACGAGTGAGAGTATTAACTGGTCTAATTATTTTATTAGACCAGTATATATTATTAGATTATACTGGTATAATTATATATATATATATATATATATATATATATATATATATATATATATATATATATATATATATGTATATGTATATGTATATATAATATATAGTGCCTGTTCATTACAACTATTTAACACTGGGAAGGGATCAGGATAAGGATTTGGGATGGGATGGGGAGGAATGGTGCCAAACCACTTGGACGGCGGTCGGGGATTGACGCCTAGGACTGCTACTGTGCATTTAAATTACTAACTTACCTGAAAGTCTATATCCCTACATGTCAATGTTTGTGTATACTGGTAATGTGAGGAACACACAGAAGATAAGGGTAGCTGATCACCACAAAATGCTGAAGGACAACTTTATTAAAGTTGCATAATGAAATGTGTAAGTACTTCATTCATAATGATGTGCTGCCCGAAATCTTAGCGAAGTATCCAAAATTTGCTTACTGTAGGTAATGCATGCACATGACTGTAAAGCTGCCGCCCAGTTGGGTGGGTGTGCAGCAAGACTAGTAACTGTGTGACTCACTATAGATGTAAAGTGCCTTTTATAGTGACTGTTGTGAGCCTCTTGTTGATCACCTGTGACACACAGATTATTGATGTGTGTATTTGTGTAGGTGATTAAATATGTATGTGTATGTATATATGTATATGTATATGTATATATATATATATATATATATATATATATATATATATATATATATATATATATATATATATATATATATATATATATATATATATATTAGTATATTTTGGTAGCAGTCTTTCCTGTAGACATATATTATTAAATATGACCGAAAAAGTAAGATTAATAATTCTAACACGAATTTTCTCAATCTTTCGTACATTACACTTCACTGTTGGAGGTAAATCAAAAATCAATTCTCCAAAATTCATTTTTATTTTTAGTCTGACGCGACACGGGCGCGTTTCGTAAAACTTATTACATTTTCAAAGACTTTAGTTCACAAATACACAACTGAATAGAACTTACATATCTCCGATTTTATATCTACATTTGAGTGAGGTGGAAGGGGTGATGTGGCATTAACACAAGACAGAACAAAGTGTGGTATTAATAGGGTATTAATTTCATCAACACAAGACAGAACAAGAGTATTAATAGGGTATTAATTTCATCAACACAAGACAGAACACGAAACAATGGATATTGAATGGAAGTGTTTGTAGAAAGCCTATTGGTCCATATTTCTTGATGCTTCTATATTGGAGCGGAGTCTTGAGGTGGGTAGAATATAGTTGTGCAATAATTGGCTGTTGATTGCTGGTGTTGACTTCTTGATGTGTTGTGCCTCGGAAACGTCAAGCCGCCTGCTATCGCTGTATCTATCGATGATTTCTGTGTTGTTTACTAGGATTTCTCTGGCGATGGTTTGGTTGTGGGAAGAGATTATATGTTCCTTAATGGAGCCCTGTTGCTTATGCATCGTTAAACGCCTAGAAAGAGATGTTGTTGTCTTGCCTATATACTGGGTTTTTTGGAGCTTACAGTCCCCAAGTGGGCATTTGAAGGCATAGACGACGTTAGTCTCTTTTAAAGCGTTCTGTTTTGTGTCTGGAGAGTTTCTCATGAGTAGGCTGGCCGTTTTTCTGGTTTTATAGTAAATCGTCAGTTGTATCCTCTGATTTTTGTCTGTAGGGATAACGTTTCTATTAACAATATCTTTCAGGACCCTTTCCTCCGTTTTATGAGCTGTGGAAAAGAAGTTCCTGTAAAATAGTCTAATAGGGGGTATAGGTGTTGTGTTAGTTGTCTCTTCAGAGGTTGCATGGCTTTTCACTTTCCTTCTTATGATGTCTTCGACGAAACCATTGGAGAAGCCGTTATTGACTAGGACCTGCCTTACCCTACAGAGTTCTTCGTCGACTTGCTTCCATTCTGAGCTGTGGCTGAGAGCACGGTCGACATATGCGTTAACAACACTCCTCTTGTACCTGTCTGGGCAGTCGCTGTTGGCATTTAGGCACATTCCTATGTTTGTTTCCTTAGTGTAGACTGCAGTGTGGAAACCTCCGCCCTTTTCCATGACTGTTACATCTAGAAAGGGCAGCTTCCCATCCTTTTCCATCTCGTAAGTGAAACGCAGCACGGAACTCTGCTCAAATGCCTCCTTCAGCTCCTGCAGATGTCTGACATCAGGTACCTGTGTAAAAATGTCGTCAACATACCTGCAGTATATGGCCGGTTTCAAGTTCATGTCGACTAAGACTTTTTGCTCGATAATACCCATGTAGAAGTTTGCAAACAGGACACCTAGGGGAGAACCCATGGCGACCCCATCTACTTGCTTATACATGTGCCAATCCGGGCTCAAGAAGGGTGCCTCTTTAGTACAAGCTTGGAGTAGTTTCCTCAGAATATTTTCTGGTATGTCAAGAGGAGTACAGGCTGGATCACGATACACTCTGTCGGCTATCATTCCGATTGTCTCGTCCACAGGTACGTTGGTAAACAGCGATTCTACGTCCAACGAGGCTCTTATCCCTGTGGCCCGTGTGCCCCGCAGTAAGTCAACAAATTCCTTTGGAGACTTCAGGCTGAAGGCGCAAGGAACATAAGGAGTCAGCAGGCCGTTGAGTCGCTTCGCCAGTCTGTACGTGGGTGTGGGTATCTGGCTAATGATTGGCCGAAGTGGGTTTCCAGGCTTGTGCGTCTTGACATTTCCATACGCATATCCAGGTTTATATTCCCCAATGATCTTTGGCAGGTGGAGTCCGGATTTCTTGGCGTTCACAGTTTCGATCAGTTTGTTGACCTTTGCTTTTAATTCGGCTGTAGTGTCCTTCGTTACCCTTTGGAACTTAGTTTGGTCAGAGAGTATGATGTTCATTTTCGCCAGATATTCGTCTTTTTTAAGAATGACATATATTGGCGACTTGTCACCTCTCCTGACAACTATCTCCTTGTTCTCACGAAGGCTTTTAGCTGCCGCTTTAAGCTCGGGGGACAGTATGGTGCTTCTGTAGTTGCCTCGATTCTTTCCTCCTTCTGCAATAAGTTCTGCTTGTAAGGTATCTTTGGTAGTGACCTTCTTTTGTGTCTCGAGGTCGAATATGTCGTCCAACAGAATTTCCAACTCTACTTTCCGGGCCATCTCACTCGGTCTGGACATAACATGACAGTTTATGCCCAGATTTAGGAGAGTGACTTGGTCCTCAGTGAGGTTAATTCCTGCAAGGTTCAGGAAGCCATCTCTTGGTCGTGGAATTGCCATAGGTCCTCCATATAATGTTGTTAGTTTCTTGATAATCCTTGTTTCAGTGCTGAGGTGATGTTGGTCTGTGAGGATGTCGAGGTGTTGTTCAATGCGGGTACGGATACTATCGTCGATGTTGCTATTTCTCCACTCGTTTGTAGCATGAAGTAGTTGCGTTTTGTTGTCTTTGATTTCATTCTCTGCCTTGTATATCTGATCACGAATCAGATCCTGGCGATATTTTATTGTGAAGGCTTGATTCCTTGCTGCTGGGTCGTGCGCTTTAATATTAGTATATTTTGGTAGCAGTCTTTCCTGTAGACATATATTATTAAATATGACCGAAAAAGTAAGATTAATAATTCTAACACGAATTTTCTCAATCTTTCGTACATTACGCTTCACTGTTGGAGGTAAATCAAAAATCAATTCTCCAAAATTCATTTTTATTTCTAGTCTGACGCGACACGGGCGCGTTTCGTAAAACTTATTACATTTTCAAAGACTTTAGTTGACAAATACACAACTGAATAGAACTTACGTATCTCCGATTTTATATCTACATTTGAGTGAGGTGGAAGGGGTGATGTGGCATTAACACAAGACAGAAAAAAGTGTGGTATTAATAGGGTATTAATTATCAAAGACAACAAAACGCAACTACTTCATGCTACAAACGAGTGGAGAAATAGCAACATCGACGATAGTATCCGTACCCGCATTGAACAACACCTCAACATCCTCACAGACCAACATCACCTCAGCACTGAAACAAGGATTATCAAGAAACTAACAACATTATATGGAGGACCTATGGCAATTCCACGACCAAGAGATGGCTTCCTGAACCTTGCAGGAATTAACCTCACTGAGGACCAAGTCACTCTCCTAAATCTGGGCATAAACTGTCATGTTATGTCCAGACCGAGTGAGATGGCCCGGAAAGTAGAGTTGGAAATTCTGTTGGACGACATATTCGACCTCGAGACACAAAAGAAGGTCACTACCAAAGATACCTTACAAGCAGAACTTATTGCAGAAGGAGGAAAGAATCGAGGCAACTACAGAAGCACCATACTGTCCCCCGAGCTTAAAGCGGCAGCTAAAAGCCTTCGTGAGAACAAGGAGATAGTTGTCAGGAGAGGTGACAAGTCGCCAATATATGTCATTCTTAAAAAAGACGAATATCTGGCGAAAATGAACATCATACTCTCTGACCAAACTAAGTTCCAAAGGGTAACGAAGGACACTACAGCCGAATTAAAAGCAAAGGTCAACAAACTGATCGAAACTGTGAACGCCAAGAAATCCGGACTCCACCTGCCAAAGATCATTGGGGAATATAAACCTGGATATGCGTATGGAAATGTCAAGACGCACAAGCCTGGAAACCCACTTCGGCCAATCATTAGCCAGATACCCACACCCACGTACAGACTGGCGAAGCGACTCAACGGCCTGCTGACTCCTTATGTTCCTTGCGCCTTCAGCCTGAAGTCTCCAAAGGAATTTGTTGACTTACTGCGGGGCACATGGGCCACAGGGATAAGAGCCTCGTTGGACGTAGAATCGCTGTTTACCAACGTACCTGTGGACGAGACAATCGGAATGATAGCCGACAGAGTGTATCGTGATCCAGCCTGTACTCCTCTTGACATACCAGAAAATATTCTGAGGAAACTACTCCAAGCTTGTACTAAAGAGGCACCCTTCTTGAGCCCGGATGGGCACATGTATAAGCAAGTAGATGGGGTCGCCATGGGTTCTCCCCTAGGTGTCCTGTTTGCAAACTTCTACATGGGTATTATCGAGCAAAAAGTCTTAGTCGACATGAACTTGAAACCGGCCATATACTGCAGGTATGTTGACGACATTTTTACACAGGTACCTGATGTCAGACATCTGCAGGAGCTGAAGGAGGCATTTGAGCAGAGTTCCGTGCTGCGTTTCACTTACGAGATGGAAAAGGATGGGAAGCTGCCCTTTCTAGATGTAACAGTCATGGAAAAGGGCGGAGGTTTCCACACTGCAGTCTACACTAAGGAAACAAACATAGGAATGTGCCTAAATGCCAACAGCGACTGCCCAGACAGGTACAAGAGGAGTGTTGTTAACGCATATGTCGACCGTGCTCTCAGCCACAGCTCAGAATGGAAGCAAGTCGACAAAGAACTCTGTAGGGTAAGGCAGGTCCTAGTCAATAACGGCTTCTCCAATGGTTTCGTCGAAGACATCATAAGAAGGAAAGTGAAAAGCCATGCAACCTCTGAAGAGACAACTAACACAACACCTATACCCCCTATTAGACTATTTTACAGGAACTTCTTTTCCACAGCTCATAAAACGGAGGAAAGGGTCCTGAAAGATATTGTTAATAGAAACGTTATCCCTACAGACAAAAATCAGAGGATACAACTGACGATTTACTATAAAACCACAAAAACGGCCAGCCTACTCATGAGAAACTCTCCAGACACAAAACAGAACGCTTTAAAAGAGACTAACGTCGTCTATGCCTTCAAATGCCCACTTGGGGACAGTAAGCTCCAAAAAACCCAGTATATAGGCAAGACAACAACATCTCTTTCTAGGCGTTTAACGATGCATAAGCAACAGGGCTCCATTAAGGAACATATAATCTCTTCCCACAACCAAACCATCGCCAGAGAAATCCTAGTAAACAACACAGAAATCATCGATAGATACAGCGATAGCAGGCGGCTTGACGTTTGCGAGGCACTACACATCAAGAAGTCAACACCAGCAATCAACAGCCAATTATTGCACAACTATATTCTACCCACCTCAAGACTCCGCTCCAATATAGAAGCATCAAGAAATATGGACTAATAGGCTTTCTACAAACACTTCTATTCAATATCCATTGTTTCGTGTTCTGTCTTGTGTTGATGAAATTAATACCCTATTAATACTCTTGTTCTGTCTTGTGTTGATGAAATTAATACCCTATTAATACTCTTGTTCTGTCTTGTGTTGATGAAATTAATACCCTATTAATACTCTTGTTCTGTCTTGTGTTGATGAAATTAATACCACACTTTGTTCTGTCTTGTGTTAATGCCACATCACCCCTTCCACCTCACTCAAATGTAGATATAAAATCGGAGATACGTAAGTTCTAATCAGTTGTGTATTTGTGAAGTCTTTGAAAATGTAATAAGTTTTACGAAACGCGCCCGTGTCGCGTCAGACTAGAAATAAAAATGAATTTTGGAGAAGTGATTTTTGATTTACCTCCAACAGTGAAGCATAATGTACGAAAGATTGAGAAAATTCGTGTTAGAATTATTAATCTTACTTTTTCGGTCATATTTAATAATATATGTCTACAGGAAAGACTGCTACCAAAATATACTAATATATATATATATGTACATGTATGTATGAGTGTGTGTACATGTGTATACAACATTAATAATTTTGTAACTAGCGTCAAACATTGTTATTTGCTTAGCTAAACGAACTAGAGGGTTCAGTTCCTGAACCGATTATGTGCCTCTGTAATACTTTACACCACCGCCCACGGGATGGGTATGGGGTGCATAATAAAGAAAGAAATAGAAGAAATTGAAATTGCATAATACGGTTATTGACATTCAATAATAGTAAGATAAAACAATGAGGACCAATGGGAGACCAGTGATCAGATGAATATTACAGACTCAAGGGTAGCCTCTCTTCTTGTATATAAATGAAAAAATAAATTCGTTTGTTTAATTCTAATGCTTGTAGGCGAGAACAGTTGTGAACGCCAGCTAGCGCACAAGTACATGAGCGCCCAAAATACTTTTTCACAAAAGACATGTACAGACAGGCGTGTGGCTTCTCACTTCTTTTTTATTGATTAATATTAAATATTAGGCGCTTACCTATAATAGTTATCATTTTATACAAGTATAACTCTCACATAATAAATATGAAAGGAGTTTATCCAAAAACTGACAGAAGTGTTGTGTTTTGTGCGTTGTATCGTGTTTGTGGGCATTCGGGTGTGTTGTGTTTACGCTGGCGGGCGGCGTCCTTACCAACTCCGGATTATGTCTATTACATCACTAAATTTCATTTAATAACTATATGCCTGTTAAGCATAAGATTTTATTTGTTAATAGCATTATATTGTCGTTTTAACATGGAGCACGTACACATATGCGAAACGTCGAAAGCTGGTGTCCGAAGTGGTAAAAATATTAGTGTGCGATGTTGTCAATGTACGGAGTGTCTTGTATCCCATAGAATAATAGTGCTTCACCAATCAACATTATATACATTAGTTTATGTTTTAAAAATCTTTAAAGGATGTATTGTACAAATGTAAATAGAAAAGATGTTACGTTGGAATGTCTATGGGGTAAACTACTGAAAACAGGATGGTATATTGTCTACTAACTACTGTAGGATGGGTATATAGTGTCCACTACCATCTGTTAGGTGGGTAAGGGATCCATACCACTTGTAGGGTGGGTCTGGGCCCAATAACTACTCATAGGATGGGTATGGGGTTCACTACCACCAACAAGATGAGTATGTGGTCCACTACCACCCACAGGATAGGTATAGGGTCCACTACCACCCACAAGATGGGTATGGGGTCCACTACCACCCACAAGATGGGTATGGGGTCCACTACCACTCACAAGATGGGTATGGGGTTCACTACCACCCACAAGATAGGTATGGGGTTCACTACCACCCACAAGATGGGTATATATGGGGTCCACTACCACCCACAAGATATGTATGGGGTCCACTACCACCCACAAGATTGGTATGGGGTCCACTACCACCCACAAGAGAGTTATGGGGTCCACTACCACCCACAAGATGGGTATGGGGTCCACTACCACCCACAAGATGGGTATGGGGTCCACTACCACCCACAAGATGGGTATGGGGTTCACTACCACCCACAAGATAGGTATGGGGTCCACTACCACCCACAAGATAGGTATGGGGTCCACTACCACCCACAATATGGGTATGGGGTTCACTACCACCCACAAGATGGGTATGGGGTTCACTACCACCCACAAGATAGGTATGGGGTCCACTACCACCCACAAGATAGGTATGGGGTCCACTACCACCCACAAGATGGGTATGGGGTCCACTACCACCCACAAGATGGGTATGGGGTTCACTACCACCCACAAGATAGGTATGGGGTCCACTATCACCCACAAGATAGGTATGGGGTCCACTACCACCCACAATATGGGTATGGGGTCCACTACCACCGACTTGATAGGTATGGGGTCCACTACCACCCACAGGATGGGTATGGGATTCACTACCGCCCACAATATGGGTATGGGGTCCATTACCGCCCACAAGATGGGTGTGGTGTCCATTACCGCCCACAATATGGGTATGGTGTCCATTACCGCCCACAAGATGGGTATGGTGTCCATTACCGCCCACAATATGGGTATGGGGTCCACTACCGCTCATAAGATGGGCATGGGGTCCACTACCGCCCACAAGATGGGTATGGTGTCCATTACCACCCACAAGATGGGCATGGGGTCCACTACCGCTCATAAGATGGGCATGGGGTCCACTACCGCCCACAAGATGGGTATGGGGTCCATTACCGCCCACAAGATGGGTATGGTGTCCATTACCGCCCACAAGATGGGCATGAGGTCCACTACCGCCCATAAGATGGGCATGGGGTCCACTACCGCCCACAAGATGGGCATGAGGTCCACTACCGCCCATAAGATGGGCATGGGGTCCACTACCGCCCACAAGATGGGTATGGGGTCCACTAACGCCCACAAGATGGGTATGGGGTCCACTACCGCCTACAAGATGGGGTATGGGATCCGTTACCACAAAGTTATCAATTTATGAAACAGATTGACAAATTTTAAGTTCCAAGTTTATACATATTGTAAAATTGAGTTTATGTAGTAACATAAATTGGTAAATCATAAATATTGTAAGTTAAGAATCTGATGCATGTGTGTGTTTGGGGGGGGGGGGGGCGATACCCTTGGTAAGCGAGAGTGGCAGGTAACCTTAGACGTTCTGCGGTAAACGTGGGGTCGGTGGTGGTGGGGGGGGGGTGTTCAAACCCACCCTCCAACATCTGGGCGTAGTACCAGCAGCCTCCACAACACTCCCCCAGCCTCCAGCTGGTGCTTGTAGATGCCTCATCTAACCTCACTTATGTCACACATTAACCTACAGTTCCTGTGATATTTAAACTCCTCATCACAGTGGCGTCTCACCAATATAAACTGTATTGGATTTTGTCCCGAAATAGCAATATGCTGACTGGACGTTTATGTATGTATGTATGTATGTATGTATGTATGTATGTATGTATGTATGTATGTATGTATGTATGTATGTATGTATGTATGTATGTATGTATGTATGTATGTATACATGCATGAATGTATGCATGTATGTATGTAAGTTTGTATGTGTGTATGAATGTATGCATGTATGTATGTAAGTTTGTATGTGTGTATGTATGTATGTATGTATGTATGTATGTATGTATGTATGTATGTATGTATGTATGTATGTATGTATGTATGTATGTATGTATGTATGTATGTATGTATGTATACATGCATGAATGTATTTATGTATGTACTCACCTAATTGTACTTGCGTGGGGTGAGCTCTGGCTCTTTGGTCCCGCCTCTCAACTGTCAATCAACTGGTCTACAGGTTCCTGAGCCTATTGGGCTCTATCATATCTACACTATAAACTGTGTATGGAGTCAGCCTCCACCACATGACTTCCTAATGCATTCCATTTGCCAACCACTCTGACACTAAAAAAGTTCTTTCTAATATCTCTATGCATGCATGTATGTATGCATGTATGTATGCATGTATGTATGTATGTATGTATGTATGTATGTATGTATGTATGTATGTATGTATGTATGTATGTATGTATGTATGTATGTATGTATGTATGTATGTATGTATGTATGTATGTATGTACAGTTGCCCTCAAGCTAGAGGGGGAGCAGGCAGGATGTATCCATCCTCCTGTTTGACATAGTCCTAGGCCTAAGGTCTAGTCTTCAGTGCGCCAAATAGGTTAGCTACAGCGGCACTAGGTGTGCACCGCCCCTCCTACCAACTGTGGTAAGCCCTAGACGTGTGGATTGGCCAGAAATTAAGGCAGCAATTGTTAATGTGGCAATATCGAGGCCTGCTGAGGGGAGAGTCGTGAAGTAGGTGGGCTGCCCTGCGGTACCTGAAGCCTGGGGCTCCACGCGCGTGAAAAATAGCCTTTGTGCCCTCCCTACCCAAGGTCGTGGTTTGTGTGCGCGACTAGTGTGTTTACACGAGAGACTGCCAAGACACTCCATATAGTGCCCCTACACTACGTGTGAGTGTAAACCTTGTGCCTTGTAGGTGTCTATATGTACATGTGTGTGTGTGTAGGGCAGAGTGCAGTGCTGAAGACATACCACCCAACAACACATGAAGTGAGCCGCAGTAAATAGATGGCTGTTGACACAAGGAGTAAGACTTCGAGACAACAAGTGACCATGGCTGGTGTACCCGGGAACCATAACGGCCCCCCCGGCGGGGGCCCCCGTCCCTGCCGGGGGCCCCTGGGTGCTGATTCCCACCCGGGGCCCTCCGGTGAGGATCCCGACCCGGGGCCCTCCAACAGTACTGGTACAGGTGACTCTACAACAGACGATGAAGGTTACTGCCTAGGCAGGTTACAGCGACAGGGTGAGCAGCAACAGCAACCTCAACAACAACAACAACAACAACGACGACAAGACGAAGACAGTGAGTGGCACACCCTAATCTTTCCTGCAATGGGATTGACAGCAGCAGAGAAGTACAGATGGATTATTGAGGCCGCCCGCGCCCACAGAGCAGAGTATCGTATAGAGACCAGGTGTGTAGGTGGCAATGTTAGTGCACGGGTGCAGGGTTACCGTGCCCTGAAGTACTTCACAGAGACCAGTCTCGAGCATCAAGGTAAGAATTGTTGGAAGCAAACCCACAGACAAGACAAACTAAAATTATAATTAAGAACTATAGTATTCATGTTGACGTGGAATTTCTCAAGGACTATGAACAGATTGTTTGGGTCGAGCGCAACACTGGACCAGGGAGACTGGCCAAAAATCAAGCAATTGCTATGTGGAAGGAAGACCTGCCCCAAGTCATTAAAATACCAGGCATGAGGGAGTGCAAAGTGGAGAGGTATATTGGCAGCCCGTCCTTATGTGGCAACTGTCAACGGTGGGATCACAGAACGTGGCAATGTGATCGCCCAGTTAGGTGTGGGTGTTGCAGTGGCTCTCACGACACCAAGCAGTGCCTAGCTAAGCTTGCATCGGGTGGGGGTGGCGGGGTAACACCTAAATGTGCCAACTGCAAGCAACCCCACCATGCTTGGAACAGGTATTGCAGCACGAGTCCTGCATGGCGGGGCTCGAAACCACCGAATCAAACTACAGGTGGACCAGTGAACAGGGGCGGGAATGGCACCGTTAACAGTACCACAGCAAGCCAGGGTCCAGTTCAGGGACCAGCCCAGGGTCCAGCTCACAGTAGACCGACAACAGTCTGGGGTAGTGATCACTCAGTGAACAGGGAAACCCAGGGTGGGGTGGTGGGGGGAATCAGGCGTGGGGCGGGGGCGGTGTAGCCAGCCACCGCCGCTCCCCCATCCCTGAGGCCTTTCCACCTCTCTCCCCTCCAGGGAACCCACCCACCCATACCTCAATCTCTACCCACGGTGTCACACCACCACCACCACCTACCCTCCCAATCCATACCAATGAATCAGACCCCTCCACTGTCTCCCATCCGCCTCCCCATCCAGGCACTCCTGACCCCCAGGAGGTCGTCACTCAGGTTTGTGTTGCTGCAATATTAGACCGCATGATAAGATCTCATCCAGTCGTCCACCAAATATTGCAAAAGCAGACGGAACTTGAGAAAGCACTCCGCCAGATTAAGACGACTCAGGAACACATCCTCCAAATCCTGCAACGGCAGAGTCCATCAAGTGGAGGACCTGCAAGCCAGAGCCTGGTGCAAGATGATGCAACACATACTGCCGAGGTACGTCAGCAGACACAACCAGGACACCAGCACACCAGTGCACACAGTAACACCAGTGCACACAGTAACACCAGTGCACACAGTAACACCAGTGCACAAAGTAACACCAGTGCACACAGTAACACCAGTGCACAAAGTAACACCAGTGCACACAGTAACACCAGTGCACACAGTGACACCAGTACACACAGTAACACCAGTGCACACAGTAACACCAGTGCACACAGTAACACCAGTGCACACAGTAACGCCAGTACACACAGTAACACCAGTGCACACAGTAACACCAGTGCACACAGTAACACCAGTGCACAAAGTAACACCAGTGCACACAGTAACACCAGTGCATACAGTAACACCAGTGCACACAGTAACACCAGTGCACACAGTGACACCAATGCACACAGTAACATCAGTGCATACAGTAACACCAGTGCACACAGTAACAACAGTGCACAAAGTAACACCAGTGCACACAGTAAAACCAGTGCACACAGTAACGCCAGTACACACAGTAACACCAGTGCACACAGTAACATCAGTGCACACAGTAACACCAGTACACACAGTAACGCCAGTACACACAGTAACACCAGTGCACACAGTAACATCAGTGCACACAGTAACACCAGTACACACAGTAACGCCAGTACACACAGTAACACCAGTGCACACAGTAACATCAGTGCACACAGTAACACCAGTACACACAGTAACATCAGTGCACACAGTAACACCAGTACACACAGTAACGCCAGTACACACAGTAACACCAGTGCACACAGTAACATCAGTGCACACAGTAACACCAGTACACACAGTAACATCAGTGCACACAGTAACACCAGTACACACAGTAACACCACACACCATGGAATACACGATGACACATGTGAACATAATAATTACACACGTGCAGCTGATGACAAACAACCTCAAAATGGATAATCACAATGAACAACATCTCACTATACTGCAATGGAACTGTCATGGAGTTCGCAATAGAATTAATGACATCATACAGTACGTCCGTGAACACCAAACTGACGTCATAGTGCTACAGGAGACGATGGTAGGTGATGACTTCAACCCAAGGTTCAGCGGTTATCGCAAGTTCTCCCCTGCCCTCTGGAGAAAGAAAACGGAGTCTCATCACTTTTGTAAATAACAACATTCCCGCACAGATTATTGATGACCTGCACATGGGGGATGAGTTTGAATCACTGGGAGTAACCCTTTACTTAAACAATAATGCTCTACATATAATCAACCTATATGTGCCACAGAGTAAACTTGACCTTGACACACTGCCTGAATTTGTTAATAAAGAACCTACCCTGCTGGTCGGTGACCTTAATGCCTGACGCCCACACTTTGGTGCCAACTGTCATCAGCCCAATGTCAATGGACGGAAACTGTCACTCTTTGTCAGGGGAAGTGAAAACATTAGAGTCCTGGGTGATGAACAGCCAACTCACCTCAGAGGAGGAAGACTAGACTATGCTCTCCTGCTGAATGCACAGGACACGGCTGCCAGTACACACATTGTGCACAGTTTATGTAGTGACCATTGGGCACTAATTACCACCGTGGACATGAGCAAGAGAAGGAAAGAGACGAATAAAAGAAAAAGGTTATCACTCGGACCAGATATGAGGCCGCACTTCATAAACAGGATGAGTGACTGGTTCACGGAATACCAAATTCCAGAAGACATTGACACATTTGTTGATGACCTTAATCACCAAATTGAGAGCTGTCTAAGAGTACCGCGCCGTACGCCTGGGCGAAGTAACCCTCAGAGGAAGAAAATAAAATGGTATGAGAATGATTACATAAAGATGCTTAATGCAAATGTGCGAAACATGAGTAGAGAGTACCGGAGACATCCCACTCAAAGTAACCAAGAGTTGTTTAAAACTGTGTGTCAAGTAGCCAGGGAAGAGAAGATTAAAGAGCGGGAAAGACAATGGCTTGAGTTCACTAGCTCTATTGGACGGGAAACATCTGCAAGACAAGTGTGGGCAAAAATTCAGATAGCTAAGGGTGGCAGAGCCCGGCCTGCGGCTCACAAAGACCCCCAGGGTAAGGCTGAGGAACTAATTTACAAGTGGAGTGATGCAGCATCCTCCTCCTCCCGCCCTGCAGAAATCAGCAGGGAACAGCTCCTGCGACATGATGACAGAAGAATTAGGATAACAAGAGCACTGTCTAGTGATGACGAATATGGGGAACCAATCACAGCCCAAGAAGTAAGGGGCGCTATGAAAAAGGGTAAAAGTACAGCACCTGGTGAAGATGGCGTCACCTACGACATACTCAATGCACTGTGTGAAGTGTCTGGGAATCCACTACTCCACCTGTTTAACAAGTCATTCCTAAGTGGAGTGTTGCCCACACAATGGAAACACGCAATAATTATTCCCATACCGAAGCGTAATGACCCTGGTAATTACAGACCTATCAATCTCGTGTCATGCACTTGTAAGATGCTTGAAAGGATCATCCTAAACCGACTGTTGCACAAAATAGGCAGGTTAGGGGAGGGGGTCAATGTATTTGTTAAAGGACGGAGCACAGCAAATTGTATAGTTAATTACTTGGCTAATGACACGGCCAGGTACTCTGTATTTGTTGACTTGAAAGGGGCCTTCGACAAAGCACAGGGGATTGCGATCCTGGACTAGCTTGCATGCATGGGTGTTTAGGGGAGACTCATGAAATGGGTTGAAGACTACCTCACAGGAAGGAAAGCCAAGGTTTGCTTCAATGGAGCAGTCTCCAGAACAATGAATATGGAACTCGGGACCCCCCAAGGTGGAGTCTTAAGCCCTACACTATTCAATGTACTTATGAACGCCATTGCAAATATTGATTTTCCGGAAGGAACACAACAAGTGGGATATGCAGATGATGTCCTAATACAAGCTCCCACCTTGGGAAAAATTTAACAGTCCATTGAACTCCTTGGAAGGAAATGTATTGAGCTCGGTTTTACTCTCTCCACAAACAAGACGAAGGCATACTCCCATCACAAGCGGAGAGCAAATGAAGAACTGCAAATTAATGGTGTAACACTTGAATGGGTTGACCACTATCGGTACCTTGGCGTCACTGTCGGCTCTAACAAGGGAAAGAAAGAGGAGCTCAATCAACTCATGGTAATATGCAAAAGTCGACTCAGGGCACTGAAAGCTATGACCTGGAATGGACATAGAGCCTCTATTGCCGTGCTTAAAATGATGTACACAGCCTATGTACGCTCCGTCATAGACTATGCCGCACCAGTTCTGTGCACCTACTCCCAAAGCGATATGAAAAGGCTTGAAAGCATTCAAAATGAAGCCATGACAATCATTCTTGGAGTTCCAAGAACTGCCAAAACGTCTAATCTACGAGATAAGTTGTCCCTTCCCAGTGTTAAAAGCAGAATTCAGGAGCTGAATGCTAAGCTTGCAATTAGGATAGCTAGAGATCCCCATTACAATGATATTGCTAAGAAAAAACTGAGCTCTGTGCTACTTTCAGAGGGAAACAGGAGAAGCAAAAAATGGCATCACAGTGTTATACTCAAATTCTGTCAGTTGAAATGTAACCAATCACAGGCAAGTAGGCCTCTGACGTCATGCCAGACAGAGGAGCATCAGCGATGCTCCCAGCAGCCTCAGTTATCCTCACAGACCCAGAGTAGGTGGACCTCGGCTGGCCAGTTATACACCTGTTTGCCTCACTCAATAAATATATACAGAAGCGACTACTGTGTCTACATTCAACCCGAACAAGGCAAACGAATACTGGTAGCAGCAGTGGGATCCAGAATTTTTTTTCTGGAAGCAAAAGTTCCAGTACCCAGCATCGCCTCGTGTTCCAGCCAAAACCGCCGCCACCGCCACCGCCACCGCCATAAGCCGCCATCCTGCCACCCACGCATCAAATATTGTGCCAGACCGGGGTCCTGCCATCAACCACTACTCCAGGCTAACGTTTTAGAAGTAAGGGTCAATATCTTCCTGTGAGAACGCTCACTCATCAGTGAGGAGGAAGGAAGCTTCCCGCGCCAGCCATTTTTGAACCTCGCGCCACCACGTGGGAACCACCTATTACACCCACCACCACCACCACCGCCACCCAAGCTGACAGTATCAAGCTTCATGAGGGTGCAAGCTACTGCAATCGTCGTCAGCCATCGTCGCAAGTATCAACTGGTTATTCCATCGTCGCAATATTGTCGTCGTCAGAATTTATCTTCGTGCCTCTAGCGTGAACAGTGTGGGGTCCCTGAGTCTCGCGCCACCGCCGCCAGGAGCGCTGCCGTCGCATCCAGTTTGTAAACACGCCTCACATGGGCCTCTTCAGATCTTCACGACGCTTCTCCTACTTTGGCTACTGGTGATCCTCATAAATTACAACCCTGAGATAAGTAATTGCTAGTTGAGAACAGCGTGCCAAGTGTTAAAAAGTGACTTATGTAATAATTCCCATAATATCCTGTGAATTAACCATTCAGTGACTTGTTAAATATTGGAGCCGGTTTAGTACTCCAGAGGCCCACAGTTTCTCTGAGACATTTCAATATTCCCTGCATATGATTCCATTATTCATTAATTGTTACTAGTGTCATTACTGAATTCAAAGGTGAGAGAAGTAAGAAATAATTGTTTCTAGCAGTTATATACATTCCTGTGTCCAGTTTATGTGCTACATACATATTTCTTGCATTGCCACTTGCTGTGTTGAATCTTTTTAATGAAATTTTGCAATTGCATTTCCCAGTTTTTATTCTAAATTGCTGTGCTTAGTCTGGTTTAATTAATTTACATACATCTAATTCCAGTCATTTTTTTAATGAAAGATTGCTAAATTTAGTTTACAATTGCTTGTTCTTGATTATTTTCTTGCCTAGCCCAATTTAATAATTTTATTTCTGCCATTTTTTACTTTAGCCAAGTTGATATTTTTTGTGTTTATTTTTGTGTATACTATTTCTGATGCCAGGTGCACTTAATTATAATCTGCGTTCAAATATTACTTCCACGGCTGTGACAATGCCTACCACTGTTGAAACCCCTTCAGAATCAATGGGAACAGTTGCTCGTCCCAATGGCCAGAGATCAGCTCAGGAAATGGCTATTCCTCTTTTTGCTGGGGAATCGCGTTTATTAGAATCATGGTTTAGTAAGGTTGAAGCGAAAACAGTTGCACGTTTTTCTAAGCCTACTGATGCCGAATACTTAGCAATTGCACGGTCAGCCGTGGACACAACCAAAGGTGATGCACGTTTTGTTGTTGATGAGAAAGCCATTGTTAGCCTTCAGTCTTGGCCTGAATTTAAGGATTTCTTTCGCCGTCGCTTTGTTAATAAAGGAGACCTTGACCCATATAGGTTAGTCAAGAAAATTGCCAATGCCACCATGCAGCCTGGTGAATCGTTTAATGCGTTTACTAGCCGTCTCGATCAGTATCTGTATGCCTTAGTTTCTGCTATGAATAATTCAACTTGGTTAGATAAAGACAATAATCTGTCCCCTGAGGCTATGGCCAAAATGATAGCATTTGGTACTTTAATGCATTTTGCCCCCGAGCATACAAAACCAATCGTTGAGCAACAAAATTTTGGTGTTAAACATGAAATTGGTGAAGTGTTTGAGGCTATTAACAATGCCGCCGATAAACTAGCTCCCCGAAGTGCTCAACTGTTGCCACCCTCTGATGCTGTAAATGTAGTTACAAGTTCTCAGCATCCTCCCACAAATTCTCAAAACTCTTGGTCGCAGAAGCGTACCCATGCTCGTAGCCCCCAGTCAAATTCGCCGCCTCATAAAATGCCGAAACGCCATAGTCCACAACCATCCACTCCCTCATGTTGGCATTGTGGTAAGAGTAACCACCTTGCAAGGGACTGTTGGTCCGCCCCTAGATCATCACCTCCTAGACAATTCTCTCGGCCCCCTCATCAATCTAATCATTCTAGGCTTCCATATTGCACGTACCATAAACAAGTTGGTCACCACACTGCGGATTGTAGAGCTAGGCAAAGGACATCTCCACCTCGTAACTCCCATGGTCAGTCTTGGCGAGGCTCACAGCGTCCAAGACATTATCAGAACTCTCGTAATTACAACTCCCAGCCCAGCTATAATGCAACTTCAAATTATAATGCTCAGTCACAGAATGCTGGAGCTCAGAATGTTCACTCCATGTCGTCGGGAAACCCCCAAGGCCATCCGCTAACCAATTCAAGCTAGCCAATCCTAGTGCCCTCCCTGTGTATTCAGTAGCTACCCAAAATAGATTTGGACACTTGACAGAGGAGGACACTGACTCTAGACCAGTTGTAGATGTTGACGGATCCACAGTAAATTTGACACAAACAAGACGCAGATATCCCAGACAACATAAGTCAAAAATAGTAACTTGTCCAGTCTCAAGTGATGGTCCCCTTGTATCAGCCATTGTACATGGTAGAGTTTTAAAAGTTTTTCTTGACTCAGGTGCAAAAATTAATATTGTCAAGCCCTCAGCTCTTAGAGACATTGAAAGTAAGCACCCTACTATTTTAAAACAGTCACACATACCTTTTCTAAGTGGTATTTCAGGAAATAAAGTAAAAGTTCAGGGTGAAATTGACCTCCCACTCAAGTTCAATGATGTCACATTGTCTATAACATGCTTAGTTGTTGACATTATTCATTTTCCTGGAGACATTCTCTTAGGTCTGTACACCATGATTGATGAAAATATTGCATTGTTTCCCCATCGTTGGAACATAAGTATCAAAGACCACGTCATACCCTTGTGTAGCATGTATCGACAGGGCCACGAGTTCAACCTTCAATCAGATTATGTTAATTTTGTTGACACCCGCCTTGCTAGCGTAGGTTTGTCAGATCATTGTCGTGGTAGCATACCCGAGAAAACAGGCACTCGATTGAAGCATAGTAGTTGTACAGTTGTTAAGGAGAATGAGTATCGGGACTTTCTGGAAGGGGACGCCCTAACGGATTCTCGTTGTCTCGCTCGCCTGGCAGCTTCCATCTCTGAAGTCAGTGGTTCCACGGCTACTGACACTGTGCTACACCCTCATTCTCTCACCAGAATAAGAGTTAAGGTTCAGGGAGTGCCTGAGTTGTCGGATGTGATTGCGGAAAGTGAAACATGTAAAGTGAATGGTACATTTGTTGAACCCTCCTGGCACACAGTGCAGGATGGTACTGTCTCACTTTTTATCGCGAACACAAGTAATGCCGATATCCATCTCCAGTCTGGCACCCATGTTGTAGATTTTGCCCATTACTCGTTACCGGTGCGAGTTGTGGATGATGTCTCCATGGATCATACTGTTTGTACACTCACACCAGGAGAACAGGGATCTCAGCCAGAGGTGCAAGCGCAACACCTCAGTCCTACTGATTTTCCTGACTCTGTGGCTCAGCTTTTGGAAATTTTGAACAAGAATAGAGCTGTTGTTGCTCTACCAGGAGAAAAATTAGGTTTCACTCCTCTTATTACACATAAAATTCCCCTTGAACAAGGAACTACGCCTATTTATGTACCAGCTTACCGACTTCCCCATTCTCAGAGAGCAGAAGCAGATAGACTTGTAGAAGAAATGTTACAGAGTGATGTAATTGAATCGAGTAATTCGCCATGGAACGCTCCATTGATTCTTGTACCAAAGCGAGATGGGACTTGGAGACCTGTAATCGATTATCGCAAGCTTAACAGAGTAACAATACCTGATCGTTTCCCACTTCCAGTTCTAAATGATTTGTTGCAAAGTATTGGTCGAAACAAAGTATTCTCAACGTTAGATTTGTTGCAGGGATTCTGGCAAATCCCCCTTGATGAGGAAAGTAAACAATTGACAGCCTTTAGTACTCCCAATGGTCATTTTCATTTCAAAAGAATGCCGTTTGGTTTGCGTAGTAGTCCAATAACCTTTTCACGGCTCATGACAAATCTATTTCGTAGATTGATAGGAAGTACGCTTCTAGTTTACCTTGATGATCTCATAATCATGTCGCAAGATGTTCAGACTCATTTCCAGAACCTTGAAAAAGTACTTGCAAAGCTCGCTGAAGCTAATTTAAAAATAAAGCTTGCAAAATGTTCATTTTTAAAGCAAAAGATTAATTTCCTAGGTCATACAGTTACACCTTCAGGTATTACATTGAATGAATCAAAAATTATTGCTGCCCGTGATTTTCCAACACCTCGTACCGCAGAAGCCGTAAGACAGTTCACAGGTCTTGTAGGATTTTATCGTTCATTTATTGCTGGATTCTCTATTATAGCCGCTCCGCTTTACAAGTTGCAAAGAAAAGATGAACCCTTTGTTTGGGGAGAGGCCCAGGATCAGTCATTCAAAAAACTCAAAGCAGCCTTGATTTCGTCACCTGTCCTTAGGTATCCAGATTTTTCTAAACCTTTTACGTTGGTTACAGATGCTAGTGACATAGGTCTAGGTGCTGCATTACTTCAAACAGAAGGTCACAGAGATCACGCAATAGCTTATGCTAGCCGTACTTTATCTAAAGAAGAGAAAAATTATAGTGCAACAGAACGAGAAGCCTTGGCAGTTGTTTGGGCACTTAAACATTTCAAGGATACAATTTATAATTACCCAGTTCATGTTCTTACAGATCACCAACCATTAATTCCCTTGTTCAAAAATAAGAATCCAGTTGGAAAGTTTGCTAGATATTTGCTCACAATTCAAGAATTCAATCCCACATTTGGATATATTCCAGGAAAGCAAAATGTTGTAGCGGATGCGTTTTCTCGACACGTAGCTGCGATTCAGTTAAATTACCCAGCATTAGATGCTACAGTAGTAGAAACGGAACAAAGACAAGACCCCATATGGGCACCCGTCATTAAATTTTTGACTAAGCAAGACACTCGCCCGATTCATAAACCACCAGTACCATTGAAAGAACTAGTTATGTTGGACAATTTACTGTGTAGAGTAGTAAAGCTAGGGACAGCCCCGAGGAAATGTTGTCAGTTAGTTGTTCCAGCTGTCTTGGTACCAACTGTGTTAAAAATTATCCATGATGCTCCTGCAAGTGCACATCCAGGAAAGGATCGTACACTCCAACAAGGTCGATTGAAATATTTTTGGCCAAAAATGGCTAAGGAGATTGCTCATTATGTTGACAGATGCTTAACTTGTTTACAGCACAAGGGACATGTTTCAGGACCTAATCCAATTCAGGTGTACCCAGCAACTAAAGCTCCTTGGGAACGAATATCGATGGATTTATTGACAAATTTTGCGGAAACAGAGAAAGGGAACAAACATTTGCTTGTAATGGTCGATAATTTTTCACGGTTTTGTGAACTAGTTCCTATCCCGAACAAAACAGCAGAAACCATAGCCAGCGCATTCCATGACCAAATAATTTGTAGATATAGTATGCCTAAAGTAATCCTTTCAGATAATGGACCAGAATTCAGTAATAGTATTCTAACTAGCTTGTGTGATTTATATAACATCAAAAAATGTAGCATCATGCCTTATCATCCGGCAAGTAATGGACTAGCTGAACGTACTAACAGGAAAGTGTTAGATGCCTTGAGAGTCACGTTGAATTTTGATAACAACAATTGGGATGATTTTATACCCTTAATTCAGTGTGCTATAAATTCTTCAATTAATGTTTCTACTGGTGACACACCTCACGCTATTCTTTATGGTACAGATAAGATCCTCCCTAATGAATTGATTAACGTACCTCCTACTCCCTTATATAACGTAGATGATTTTGTTCAAGTGAAGCGTAGACAAATGCAATTAGTATTCAAGAAAATACGAGAACAACTGTCCAAAGCAACAGCCGAGTTCACTCTAGCAAGGAATGCACGAGCTAAACCCAATAAAATAACTATTGGATCTGTAGTAATGATACTTAACCAACACAGGTCTGGTCCTATGTACAAGTTAACTAAGAAATTTTTGGGTCCATATAAGGTAATCGAGCTTATTAAAGGTAACAAATACAGACTTAAGAACTTGTTAACAGGAGAGTATATAAATGAACATTTAGACCACATGAAGTTAGCTAAAATGACTGTTGACGAGACTGATGAGGAAGATGACAATGAACTTACCCAGACAGATACTCCTACTCGGACACCACCTCCTGTGGTTGACAGACCACTGGATGTTCAGCAACCCCATACTAGCAATTATAATCTTAGATCTAGACCTCTCGTTTCAACCGTGCACTCACCACATGTCCATTGGCTAGATGTTAACGAGGATATCTCTCAAGATGATAGTTTGTCGCATGAAGTTTCACCTGTTCCGGACCTTCAGTCAGAGCCAGAGTTGTATAGTGCTCTGGATGAGCTAGGTGTAGATATCCGCAGAATTTATAATTGATTGCACTCTGTAGTTATTCTGTTTGTTTTGAAAAAAAAAAAAAAAAAAAAAAAACTCATTTGCAGTATTTCTACCACATGTGTCTTATTATTACCATTATATATAATGTATAGTTTTTCTCAACTTTATTTTGTTATGAATTAGATGCCATTGTCAAGTCTACTACCATTTGTATTTTTACAGTGCTTGTCATAAGAGTTATTATTGTTCTAGCAACCACATTGTGGCCAGTGAATCCTGACTGCTATCACGCAGATGTTAGTCTTCTTGATCCAGGTCTTGTATATGCTTGTAAATATATTGCACATTATATATATTGTACATTGGTCTTGTAAATATATTGTATATTTCGAAAAAAAAAAAAAAAAAAAAGAAAAAAAAAAAAAAATTATCTATCTTGAAATTCAATTGTGGTTGTTAGGTCAGAACTTTGTTCTATTAATGTAATAATTGTTTAATTTTGTATGGTTTTCAAGCACATGCCATTGACACATGTTAATAATTCTGTTTAGGCAATACCTTGGGTTGTATTGTTCATATCTGATCAGTAGACATACACATGTTCTTAATACTCTGATTTAATCAAAGCATTGTTACCATGATTTTCACCTATTATGATGAATTTTTTTTTTTTGGTGCATATATGCCGAGTTGTTTGTATTACGCACACCTGATCTTCTTTCAATGTTTTATTATGCAAATTTCACATGTAAGCCATTATTGTATGCCACCGAGGTCCTTTCAGTATCATTGTAACTATATAGCTAGCCAGAGCTTGTCGACAAGGGACGTCGACTTGGTAGCGTGTCCGAGCGGTGTTATACTCAAATTCTGTCAGTTGAAATGTAACCAATCACAGGCAAGTAGGCCTCTGACGTCATGCCAGACAGAGGAGCATCAGCGATGCTCCCAGCAGCCTCAGTTATCCTCACAGACCCAGAGTAGGTGGACCTCGGCTGGCCAGTTATACACCTGTTTGCCTCACTCAATAAATATATACAGAAGCGACTACTGTGTCTACATTCAACCCGAACAAGGCAAACGAATAACAGAGCAGTCTGCTACCTTGAAGAGCTTCATCTGCCTGAGCAAGCTCGTGAGCTCCTGCCTGTAGAGAGGTTACCTCCCTGGGAGGACGACTCATGCAAGATCATCATCAATGAAATGGCAATGAAAAAATTCAACATGATACCACAAGAAATGAGGCACAAGTATCTCGAGGAAATTTATAAAGAAGCCGGAGATGAACTAGATCAAATCTACACTGACGGGTCATCTAATCCTGTCAATGGCAGGGCTGGTGCAGCATACACGGTAATCAAGGATAATACTTTCCAACGCAGAAATGAAGAAAAAGCACGTATTGAGAACTATGCCTCTTCAACGCAAGCAGAGCTAACTGCCATTGATATGGCGTTAAGGTTTTGAACGGAACACTAATGGTGCAGTGATTTGCACCGATTCAAAAGCAGCACTGCAAAGCCTAAGTAAAAATCAGGCAGAAAATCTTGCAATAGTCGCTGAAATTAAGAGAGCTGTGAGAGTACTTACCAATCAGGGAAGAGTCATCAAGTTTCTGTGGATCACCTCCCATGTTGGAATATGTGGGAATGAACGAGCAGATGTGCTGGCTGCTGAAGGCGCTGAAGGAGACCATATTGAATACTTCATACCCAAGACTCAACTACAAATTAGAGGTATTATCAGGCAACATCACCGTGACAAGATAACTGAGGAAAGGAGGATAGAAGCACAAACCAGTGAATCTGTACGATGGTACAACATGGTTGCAGCTGGCAATCCCAATCATTATGGCCGAAGAGGAGGACGACGAGGGAGAGAATCAGTAATAGCGAGAATCCGTCTTGGATACAAATATCCATGGAGATTTGGAATGGAAACAACAGTTGATCAGCGAAGTTGCAGAATCTGTGGTGAGAGTGATGGACACCGCCTTGACCACTATCTACGTGAATGTGAACACCTGAGAGACATTAGGAATATATGTAGAATAATAAACCCTACATTGTTTGAATTAGGAAAAACACTATTTGTCAAATATTGATACTGTTTTCCCCATTTTGCACCCGCAAGATAACGTAAGCTTTTAAGGGTTGATAAATGTTAATCTTCTTGTTTGAGGAGCTGTTCACTTGAGACAGTTAAGCAAGTCCCAGCTGTGTCTGGGTACAAGTGACAGGATGAACAACCCAGCGGGTTTTCTTCCTATTGGGGAGTGTTGTACATTCTGCTATGGCGGTATGTCCACTCACAAGATGAGTGGCGCTGCCCAATAAACTCGCCCCTCTGGGCAAAATTTAATATGTATGTATGTATGCATGTATGAATGCATGTATGTACGTATGTATGTATGTATGCATGTATGTATGTATGTTTTTTTTTTTAATATTATTTTCTACAACAGACGTGGCCACACATTTACAATGCTAACCAGCATATATACATTTTCTTCTGTCCTCCATGGACAGGGTTAGAGAAGTGTTAAACATATAGTTAAAGGGTTTATTGAACACTCAACCACAGAAGGTGATTCGGTGCTTTTAAAATGCTAAGCTAACCTACATACGTAAATACATAGATACACATATTTACGTATGCCCAACATAAAGTGTTTGATGTGTCTTTTACATAGTGTCATTAATGTACATTCACAAAGGTGAAATTTAATTCTGATCAGCTTCCATATATACTTTATACCCATACATATACATACACACACACATATACATACATATATACACACACATGCATTCACATACATTTGTCTCATTTACTCTGACAGGATGAGAGAGCTGATAAAGAAACTAGTGTGCCATTAAGCACTTAATCACTGAAGGTGCTTTTACAAGCTCAGATTATATAGTTACATCATATATATACATTGTAAGATTGATATATTACATGGTCAATCTTGGATACAAGTCCAATATATCATCAAGTGTTCCAGTACTCATATAGTAATTACAGAGTTCAGCATACCTTAGCCCAGGAGGGCGAAAGTCAGTCAATATGGGACATTCTACAATATAATGTTCAAGAGAGTGCTTGTTTTCTCTTTCACAAAGTTGACACATTGTGTACTCGACATTTGGGTTTTGAGAAAGCTGCCAGATACGTCTATATCCCAGGCGTATTCTGGCCACTATAACATCACATTGCCGGGTTCTTGTTCTATTAGTTCCATATGTGAATGTCTCCTCACGATATCTATCATAATATTTAATGCTACAACTTTCAGGTCTTTGAGAATTTGTTAGGTCGGTGAGATTTTCATTAGATATTTGTTTAAGTATTCTCTTCGTCACTGCTAATGAAACACCCATATCAATTTGTACCACTGGTTTTAACCACTGGAGAAGACTGTGCAGGATATGATGGATTTTGTCACAATGAAGTGCCAGGAAGCTGCAGACAATTTTACCCCAGTCCAAAAGGAGATAAACGAAAAATATCAGAAGAATCCATGGTTCAACCAGGAATGTAAGGTAGCGAAGCAATTGAGTAAAAGAACATGGAGAAACTACAGGAATAACAGAACACCAGAGAGCAGGGAGAGATACCAGAGGGCCAGAAATGAGTACATCAGAGTGAGGAGAGAAGCAGAGAGATAGTATGAAAATGATAATGCGAGTAAAGATAAGACCCAACCAAAACTACTCCACAGCCACATCACGAGGAAAACAGCAGTAGAAGGAACAGGTGATGAAACTGAGAAAAGGGGAGAACAGATACACAGAGAATGATATGGAGGTGTGTAAAGAGCTCAACAAGAGATTCCAGGAGGTCTTCGCAAAAGAACAAGGAGAAGCCCCTGCACTTAATGAGGCAAGCCAAGCAACCTTGGAGGCTTTTGACCTCACCAGTGATGAGGTCAAAAGGAATCTGTGGGAGCTGAATTTAACAGAGGCTATTGGATCTTACAGAAGCTCACCGTGGATACTAAAAGAAGGTGCAGAGACACTAAGTGTGCCACTTTCAATGGTGTATAACAGGTCACGGGAAACAGGAGACTTACCAGAAAGTTGGAAGACAGCTAACGTAGTCCCAATATACAAGATGGGTGACAGACAAGAGACACTGAACTATAGGCCAGTTTCCCTAATTAGTATACCATGCAAGGTGATGGAGAAGATCGCGAGGAAAAGGCTCGTAGAGCATCTAGAGGGAAATAGTTTTGTGACACCACCAACAGGGTTTCAGAGATGGTACATCGTGCCTCACAGGTTTAATTGAATTCTATGCCCAAACAACAAAAAATTAGGCAAGAAAGAGAAGGGTGGGCAGACTGCATTTTCTTGGACTGTCAGAAAGCCTTTGACACAGTACCCCATAAAAGGCTGATACAAAAGTTGGAGCAACATGCAGGAGTAAAAGGTAAGGTGCTCCAGTGGATAAGGGATTATCTAAGCAACAGGAAACAGCGAATAACTGTGACGGGGGAAGACCTCAAAGTGGCGAGATGTCACCAGTGGAGTCTCACAGGGCTCTGTACTTGGACCCAGCCTGTTTCTAATATATGTAACTCGTTATAGACTCGTTACTCTCATAGTTTGCTGATGATGCAAAAATTATGAGAAGAAACAAGACTGATGCAGATAGACATAGACTACACGATGACCTGGACAAACTGGAGGAATGGTCTAGAAAATGTCTACTAAAGTTCAACTCAGGAAAGTGTAAAGCAATGAAATTAGGCGAAGGAAGCGGAAGGCTGAACACAAGGTGCCATCTGGGAGGGGAAATCCTGCATGAGTCAAATAAAGAGAAAGATCTGGGGGGGGGGGGTTGATATCACACCGAACCTGTCCCCAGAGGCCCACATCAAAAGGATATCATCAGCGGCATATGCTAGGTTGGCCAATATAAGAACTGCCTTTAGAAACTTGTGTAAGGAATCGTTCAGGACCCTGTATACCACTTATGTCAGACGAATCCTGAAATATGCAGCTCCAGCCTGCTGTCTATATCTAGTTAAACACAAGACAAAGTTAGAGAAGATTTAGAGGTATGCCACCAGACTTGTCCTGGAACTGAGAGGTATGAGCTACGAGGAAAGGCTGAAGGAGCTGAACCTCACGTCCTTGGAAAACAGAAGAATAAAGGGAGACATGATAACCACCTACAAAATTCTCAGGGGAATTGACAGGGTGGACAAAAACAAACTCTTCAACACGGCTGGAACACGAAGAAGGGGACACAGATGGAAACTTAGTACCCAAATGAGCCACAGAGACATTAGAAAGAATTTTTACAGTGTCAGAGTAGTTAACAAGTGGAATAAATTAAGCAGTGATGTGGTGGAGGCTGACTCCATACAAAGTTTAAAATGTAGATATGATAGAGCCCAGTACGCTCAGGAATCTGTACACTAGTTGATTGACAGTTGAGAGGCAGGATCAAAGAGACAAAGCTCATCCCCCGCAAGCACAAATAGGTGAGTACAAATAGGTGGTTACACACACTTAGGTAGCAACCCGTAACAGCTGTCTAGCTCTGTTATGAACCCAAGTTCATCGTCAGAGCACGGAGCAGCGACATCAACTCCATCTGTGAGTCCGCTCCCAAAACCCTCACTAATTGGACGAGGCCATCTAGTAGTGACAAGACTATACCAGCCAGAAATGCTAGAATCTTGTCCTATTAGCTCGAAAATAGGACAGGCGGTGATGACCTCTGGTGAGGTGACGCTTAGACAATCAGCGCCATCTATGGAACGAAAAGGTGTTCGTTTGTGTCTAAGCCAGTAAGTGATGTTTCCCAGTGGTCCCCATGTAGTGTCCCAGTGTACTGATGACGTGTCTGTATTCACAGAGTCAACGTAGGGCTGCTGTGGTGCAAGAAGAGTCAGTCTACCCAAGGCAGCCAAGGTCTCTACACCAGTCTGTTTTACAGAAGCAGTGAGCCGCCGCTGGACGAGAACTGTAGTGTTCAACTGTCTGCCTGAGGAGTGGCAGTGATGGGATTCGCCGTACCTGGGGCTGGCTGGTGGAAAAGACAACCGACTGTGGTGCCGAAAGAGGAGAGTAACCAGCGAGTTACACGAAGCTCCTGCCTAGGGCTCGCAACCCTAGTATTCACTCGTGAAGTGGCCTAACAGCGTGAGGCTGATTGGTACCTGCCAGCAACAGGCTGGACTGTGGTTGTGGGCCTTCACGACGAGGCACCTAGTGGAATTGTGATTTGACTGGCCCGTGGCCAGGGTAGACTCATCGTTGTTTCCTGGTACCTGCTGAGGGTAGTGCCACGGATAAGGAAACCCGGTACAAGACTGCACGGAGTGAGCTTCGCCGAGTGTTCAGTGTCTTCAGAGAGAGACGATGATGTACATAGTGTAGTAATATTTTCCGTTTAAGACTTTTATATATATATGGTGATGGGAAGATTAATTATATATGGTTAAAGTGACGAACTTGTGTATTTAATGTACCTCCCTTTTTTATTTTAATTGCATTACTGAGCTCACCTCTTGAAAGCCTCTACTAACTTGGAGCCGGATATATGAACTTTCGTACCATCTGAAAAGAACCCGGTTGCGTCCCATTGTGGCCGTAACATACTCCCAGGTACCTATTTATGGCTAGGTAGACTAGGTAAGACTAGACTAGGTAGACTAGATACCTAGGTAACAGGAGCATCTGGGTGAAAAAACTGCCCATTTTGTTTCCCGCCGGCACCGGGAATCAAACCCAGGACCACAGGATTACGTATCCAGCGTGATGTCCTCTCGGGCACCGGCGCCCCGGTGGGTGTGTGTGTACTCACCTAGTTGTACTCACCTAGATGTGCTTGCGGGGGTTGAGCTCTGGCTCTTTGGTCCCGCCTCTCCACCATCAATTAACAGGTGTACAGGTTCCTGAGCCTATTGGGCTCTATCATATCTACACTTGAAACTGTGTATAGAGTCAGCCTCCACCACATCACTTCCTAATGCATTCCATTTGTTAACCACTCTGACACTAAAAAAGTTCTTTCTAATATCTCTGTGGCTAATTTACACATTCAGTTTCCACCTGTGTCCTCTAGTGGGTGTGCCCCTTTTGTTAAATAGCCTGTCTTTATCAACCCTGTCGATTCCCCTGAGAATCTTGAATGTGGTGTTCATGTCCCCTCCTAACTCTTCTGTCTTCCAACGAAGTGAGGTTTATTTCCCGTAGTCTCTCCTCGTAGCTCATACCTCTCAGCTCGGGTACTAGTCTGGTGGCAAACCTTTGAACCTTTTTCAGTTTAGTCTTGTGCTTGACTATCCTAGAAACACAAACCGAAACTGTCTCTATTTTCCGCTTGTTACAACTTGTAATAAAGTTGTTACATCTTGGCTTAACGTGTTTATGACGTATTAGAGCGTTGTTACAACTTGCTATATTGGTTGTTATAACTGGTTAGGTGTTAAAACTTGTTCGAACGTTATACCAACGTCGTAGTTTCGGTGTGTGTTTGGTGGGTAGATATGGACTCCATGCTGGGTCCGCATACTCCAGGATTGGTCTGACATATGTGGTATATACTGTTCTGAAAGATTCCTAACACAAGTTTCTAAAAGCCTTTCTTATGTTAGCCAACCTGGCATATGCTGCTGATGTTATCCTCTTGATATGAGCTTCAGGGGACAGGTCTGGCATGATATCAACCCCCAGGTCATTCTCTCTCTCTGTCTCTTGAAGTATTTCATCTCCCAAATGATACCTTGTATCTGGTCTCCTGCTTCCAACCTCTATCTTCATTACATTACATTTGCTTGGGTTAAACTCTAACACCCATTTATTCGACCATTTCTGCAGCTTGTTCAGGTCTTCTTGAAGCCTCAAGCTGTCCTCCTGTCTTAATCCTTCTCATAATTTTGGCGTCGTCAGCAAACATTGAGAGGAATGAGTCTATACCCTCTGGGAGATCATTTACGTATATCAGAAACAGGATAGGTCCGAGTACAGAACTTTGTGGGACTCCACTGGTGACTTCACGCCAGTCTGAGGTCTCACCCCTCACTGTAACTCTCTGCTTCCTATTGCTTAGGTACTTACCCTTTTATGGGGTACTGTGTCAAAAGCTTTTTGACAGTCCAAAAAAAATGCAGTCTGCCCATCCTTCTTTTTCTTGCTTAATCTTTGTCACCTGATCGTAGAATTCTATTAAGCCTGTAAGGCAAGATTTACCCTCCCTGAACCCATGTTGATGGGTTGTCACGAAGTCTCTTCTCTCCAGATGTGTTACTAGTTTTTTTCTTACAATCTTCTCCATCACCTTGCATGGTATACAAGTTAAGGACACTGGCCTGTAGTTCAGTGACTCTTGTCTGTCACCCTTTTTGTATATTGGTACTACATTAGTAGTCTTCCATATTTCTGGTAGGTCTCCCATTTCCAGTGACCTACTATACACTATGGAGAGTGGCAAGCAAAGTGCTTCTGCACACTCCTTCAATACCCATGGTGAGATTCCGTTCGGCCCAACAGCTTTTATCACGTCCTGCTCCAATAGGCACTTCTTGACCTCATATCTTGTAGCTTCGAACCTTTCCAAAGTCACCTGGTTTGCTGCCACCTCTCCTAGCGCCGTGACTTCTCCCTGTTCTATTGTAAAGACCTCCTGGAACCTTTTGTTGAGTTCTTCACACACCTCTTTTTCATTCTCTGTGTACCTGTCCTCGCCCATCCTAAGTTTCATCACCTGTTCCTTCATTGTTGTCTTCCTCCTGATGTGACTGTGTAGTAGCTTTGGTTCGGTCTTGGCTTTATTAGCTATATCATTTTCATACCTTTTCTCAGCTGCTCTTCTCACACTAACATACTCGTTCCTGGTTCTCTGGTATCTCTCTACTTTCTGGTTTTCTGTTAATACGGAAGTTCCTCTATGCCCTTTTGTTCAGCTCCTTTGCTTTCATACATTCCCTATTAAACCACGGATTCTTCCTTTGCTTCTCTGTTTTTTCCTGTCGGGCTGGGACAAACCTGCTTACAGCCTCCTGACAGTTTTGGGTGACATAGTTCATCATATTTTGTATGGACTTGGTTCTGAGTTCTGTGTCCCAATGTATATCCCTTAGGAATTTGTTCATCTCATAGTTTCCCTTTCGGTAAGCCAGCCCTTTGTTTCCCAGTTCTTTTTGGTGGGTGATAATTCCTAGCTCAACCAGGTACTCAAAGCTCAATACACTATGATCACTCATTCCCAAGGGGGCTTCGAACTTCCCTTGTATCCAACTCATTTAGGGTAAATATCAGATCAAGCAAGGCTTGTTCATCCCCTCCTCTCATTCTTGTGTCAACACGTCAAGTCCCTTGACGTGTTGACTTAGAAAGTTTCTTGTTGCCACATCCAGCAGCTTAGCTCTCCATGTGTCTGGGCCTCCATGTGGGTCTCTGTTCCCCCAATCAATCTTCCCATGGTTGAAGTCCCCCATGATTAGTAGTCTGGATCCGTTCCTGCTAGCCTCAGAAGCTGCTCTCTCTCTCTATTATACTGATGGTGGCCAAGTTGTTTTTATCATATTCCTGTCTGGGTCTTCTGTCGTTCGGGTGGGGGGGGGGGGTTATATATGACTACTACTATAATTTTCTGTCCTCCAGTTGCTATGGTGCCAGATATGTAGTCACTGAAACCTTCACAGTTCTGAATTACCATCTCTTCAAAACTCCAACCTTCTCTTATTAGCAAAGCTACACCACCTCCTCTCTCTTCTCTCTCTTTCCTCACTACATAGTAGCCCTGTGGAAACACTGCGTTTGTTATGGTTTGTTTCTGTGCTTTGTTTCTGTGAGTGCTATTATGTCTGTTTTTTTATCTAGTGCCCATTCTCCGAGTTCACTTGTTTAATTTGTAATCCAGTCTATGTTAGTGTACATTGCCTTGAAGCTCACTTTCTTCTGTTCATTTTATTGTCCCCTTCTTGGCGAACATTCTGCTGGTTTGGGAAGCTGTTCCCTGGGTGAGAAGATCTGTGAGGTGGTTTGCAGGGTCTCAAAGAAGTTTGGGGTGGGGGGTGGGGGTTTAAGGGAAGGGGGGACAGGTAGGGTGTGGGTTAAGGAGAAAGGGGGGACATGGAGGATACGGGGTGAGGAGGGAGGAGGGATAGGGAGGGTATGGGATGAAGGGGGGAGGGGGGACAGGGGGTGAAAAGTGGGAGGGGGGGACATGATGGGAATGGGGAAGGGGTGACAGGGTCAGAATGGGGTGGGGGGGGGGCACGAAGGGTGAGGGGAAGGGAGAGTGTCTATGCAGAGGGGGTGGTGGTGTTGCCCTCCCCTCTGCTGTTGCTGGGATGCTGGTTTTGGGTTTCTCTCTTGTCTCTGGGACTGTTGTGTTGGGGGCTGCGATTTCCTGGTTTACTCCTCTCTCCCTGTGCTTCGTCCTTGCCTCTGCTACCTTGACTCTCTCCTCCTTCGTCCTGTCCCTCTGCAGGAATAATTTTTTGTATTCCTCCCCATACTGCAGACGACTCTTCCTTTCGAGAATATCCTCTTTCGTGGCTTCGTTTGTAAACACCTCCTTTACAAGTCGGCTTTTGTCCTTGTTGTACGAGCCCAACCTGAAAACCTTCTCAATGTTTTGTTCAGCTCCTTCTATCTGTAACCCCTTCTGTAGCCCATGTACTGCCTCTCTATCCTTGCTATTCCATTCTTGCCTGTTGGAACTTTTCTGTTCTTTGATGCCTACAACTACCACTGATCTTTTTCTCTCCAGCAGCTGAGTGGTGGACCTTGCTGCTTCCTGTGAGGTAGCTGCTTGCGTGGCTATCTTCCTTACTGTGTCCATTGCTTTTGAGCTCTTACTCAGTCTTTCTGCAAATGTTTCAGGTACATAGGCTTTTCCTTTCAATGTAACATTCCCACCTTCCCTTTGGATGATAATCTGATGCTCGGTCTCTTTATTTTTCTCTGTGAGGGATTTGATCTCCTCCCTTGCTGATGCCAGCTCACTTTGCAGGTTGTTAATTGTAATCCTCATTTCATTTATCTCCCTCCTGAATTCCTCCAGAACTTGGGTTAACATTTCCTTCGTTTGGTCACTTTGACTATTCCCTGTGTCCCTGTTGCGTCCTCCTGCCATTTTGTCCCCTATCAAGAGAGAGAGTATGATAGAGAGAGAGGAAGAGAGAGAGAGAGAGAGAGAGAGAGAGAGAGAGAGAGAGAGAGAGAGAGAGAGAGAGAGAGAGAGAGAGAGAGAGAGAGAGAGAGAGAGAACAGAGAGAACGAGAGAGAGGGAGGGTGGTGTGTGTGTGGGTGTGATGGGGGTTAAGAGGAGGTGGGTGAGGTGTTGTCTTCAGATTACTGCAGGTAAGAGAGGGGGTGGATTATAAGTGAGGTTTTATCCCCTTTCAACGAAAGGTGTTATTCCTTTCTAGCCTGACTGGACGTATGTGTGTGCGTGTATGTGTGTGTGCATTTGTTTTTGCATATGTGTGCATGTGTGCTTGCAAATGTGTAACACCGTAAAGGTGTTTCGTTTAGTTTTATTTAATATATATATAGTACATGAGTCAAGCCAGACAAGATTTGAGAGGCGCCAGTCTGTTGGCCTGAAAGTCCCACCTCTACAGTGTTAGTGACCTGAGGTCAGCTCATGCAAATTTCACCTTGCTTACGCTAATCTTATAATTGTAGCCTGAGAACCTTCAAACAAGCCGCAAGTTTAAGGAGCGGTTTGGTAGAGAACCTGGGGCTATCTACTTGTGGGCGGAGTTAGTTACTAGGTTTCCCAATATATACTCGGAGAGCTGTCGATTCGAGAGCATAGCAGGATAAGCAATAGGAGAACCGCCAGCGGAGCAGAACAGAAGACAGCCTAGCCAGGGAAGCTGTCAGCCGGCGGGGCGGGACAGTCTCTGTCAACTACAGACCCCACCTCCTCCCTCTCTATCCAGCTATAGGCAGACACTTGATGAGTTGAGTATGAAAGAGGACTTAGTCGTGTTTACAAGTGTTGTGTGATGATCAGGGGCAGACAGTTGTAGGGTTCTCGAATTCTTGGATGATGACTCACTTTTCATATTAATCTTGAACATTAAGTTGAATTGCTTAAATTATGATACTTAATATGTGAAATATATTTGATGAATTTATTATTTAAATTGTCTTTAACTTTGTTCCCTAGAGTTTCTGAGTTGAGATGAGAAAGCCTCTGCAGTTACTAGTTTCATGATTTTAATGAGTACATGATACAGATGGAACATACTAATAATGACCTCTTGATAACATCTTTGAGAATATTGTGATACAGACAAGTTCCAGTCGTAGTCTTGTAGGTACGGACAAATGAATGGATGGTGGCAGCATTTCCTCTTCTACTGTCTACTCTTCTACTTCTACTATCTGTTTTTCTACTTCTACCTATCTACTCCTCCCCCTCCACCCCACTCCAAACTCTCTTTTTCAACTGACGACCCTCCTCGCTCCTCCCACCTCTACCTCTCTCACCCCAAACCCTCACTAAGTACTTCATTATTTATCTCTTTCCTTTCGTTTCTCTTTTAAGTTTGTGGCAGTGAAATGTGTTCTAGAGTTCTCTAGAGTTTTGGGTAGCTGATCAAGTTACGGCGTTTAGTAGTCAGTGCACCTAGGTAATCGAATACCTAGGTTACGAGGTGTTGAACGAGAAATGCTGCCGTAGGAACTCTGGGGGTGCTCTAAAATAGTTAGCTGAAGGCGGGGTAACGGACTAAAGAGAACTGTTTCCCCCGCCCTCGTTAGTTAACTGGGGGGGGGGGGGAGTGAATAATGGATCAGAGAGATCTATTTCCGCCACCCCCTGTTACAAACGTACGTGTGAGTGCGTGCGTGTGTTACGGGGGCCCCGTAAAATGTCAACCTCTACCCAAAATGAGCCACTTTGATATTTTAAATGTATATGATATACTGAACAAGAATTTGATAATATTTTACCTCACTCTGTACACCTGTAGAATTAACCAGAGAGGGGTACCTACCTGTCAGCCTCCCGCTCACACAACCAGGTAAATAATTACGATGCTGGATGACGAAGTGATCCGTCATCGCCTCCCACGTGGTGATGCACTAATCCAGTAGATTGATGATGGTGGTTCTTCTCTATCTAACACAAATCTCTGGAGTCAGTCACTGTATCGATGTGTCTGTTGGTTACAGCTCACCAATTCACTGTACCACTGATCACTTGACCCAATATGTAAACAAAGCCTCGTGGGCCTTCCCACGTGGCCTGGCTTGTGAATTCACTGTTTAACACAGAGTTCTGGTGATAGCACTGTATTTTTTCTTTCCTATTCGCGGCGGTTATACGCTTTGTGATACCCCCAGATCTGTGATCTGTCACTGTAGCCTTAATTAACCCAAAATTTTGGCGTTTATTGTAGCGCGTGACCCCAGCGACCCTCCCTCCATGGCTGGCTGAACTGAACTCAAAGTGTACTCACCTAGTTGTGTTTGCGGGGGTTGAGCGCTGGCTCTTTGGTGCCGCCTCTCAACCGTCAATCAACAGGTGTACAGATTCCTGAGCCTATTGGGCTCTATCATATCTACACTTGAAACTGTGTATGGAGTCAGCCTCCACCTCATCACTTCCTAATGCATGCATTGTGTGTGTGTGTGTGTGTGTGTGTGTGTGTGTGTGTGTGTGTGTGTGTGTGTGTGTGTGTGTGTGTTTCTGAGATAAATATATGTAATAGATACAATAGAGGGAAAATAGATTGGTTAGAAATAGTAAATACAAAAATATTTATGTGTACTCATCTAGTTGTACTCATCTAGTTGTGTCTGCAGGATCGAGCATTGACTCTTGGATCCCGCCTTTCGAGCATCGGTTGTTTACAGCAATGACTCCTGTCCCATTTCCCTATCATACCTGGTTTTAAAATAATGAATAGTATTTGCTTCCACAACCTATTCCTGAAGTGCATTCCATTTTCCCACTACTCTCACGCTAAAAGAAAACTTCCTAACATCTCTGTGACTCATCTGAGTTTCAAGCTTCCATCCATGTCCCCTCGTTCTGTTACTATTCCTTGTGAACATTTCCTCTATGTCCACTCTGTCAATCCCTCTGAGTATTTTATACGTTCCTATCATGTACCCCCTCTCCCTTCTTCTTTCTAGTGTCGTAAGGCACAGTTCTCTCAGGCGCTTCTCATACCCCATCCCTCGTAGCTCTGGGACGAGTCTCGTTGCAAACCTCTGAACCTTTTCCAGTTTCATTATATGCTTCTTCAGATGGGGACTCCATGATGAGGTGGCATACTCTAAGACTGGCCTCACATAGGCAGTATAAAGCGCCCTAACTGCCTCCTTACTTAGGTTTCTGAATGATGTTCTAACTTTTGCCAGTGTAGAGTACGCTGCTGTCGTTATCCTGTTTATATGTGCCTCAGGAGATAGATTAGGTGTTACGTCCACACCCAGGTCTCTTTCGCGCGTCGTCACAGGTAGGCTGTTCCCCTTCATTGTGTACTGTCCCTTTGGTCTCCTATCTCTTAGTCCCATTTCCTTAACTTTACATTTGCACGTGTTGAAATCCAGTAGCCATTTCTCTGACTATCTCTGCAACCTGTTCAGGTCCTCTTGGAGGATCCTGCAATCCTCATCTGTCACAACTCTTCTCATCAACTTTGCGTCATCCGCAAACATCGACACGTAGGACTCTACGCTTGTAAACATGTTGTTAACATATACAAGAAATAGAATTGGTCCCAGCACCGATCCTTGTGGTACTCCACTTGTACTGTTCGCCAGTCCAACTTCTCGCCCCTTACCGTAACTCTTTGGCTCCTTCCTGTTAGGTAGTTCCTTATCCATGCTAGGACCTTTACCCCCACCCCCGCCTGCCTCTCGAGCTTGAACAGCACTCTCATGTGCAGTACTGTATCAAAAGCTTTTTGGCAGTCCAGAAATATGCAGTCTGCCCAACCATCTCTGTCCTGTCTTATCCTCATTATTTTATCACAGAATTCCAGAAGGTTTGTTAGGCACGATTTCCCTGTCCAGAAACCAATGTTGATGTTTGTTCACAAACCTAATGTTCTCCAGGTGTGCAACCAGTCGTAGCCTAATTATTCTTTCCAGTATTTTACAGGGGATGCTTGTCAGTGATACAGGTCTATAGTTAAGTGCCTCCTCCCTATCGCCTTTCTTGAAGATCGGCACGACATTTGCCTTCTTCCAGCAACTGGGCAATTCTCCCGACATAAGTGACTCATTAGAGATCATGGCCAGAGGCACGCTGAGGGCCTGCGCTGCTTCTTTTAGTATCCACAGTGATACTTTGTCTGGTCCAACTGCTTTAGTTGCATCTAGAGTTGTCAACTGTTTCATTACCTCCTCTGCTGTCACCTCTATATCTGATAGTCTTTCATCTAGGGTAACCCCTTCCAACAATAGGAGCTGCTCAGGCTTGGTAGTGAACACTCCATGGAAACTGGCATTCACCGCCTCGCAGATTTCCTTGTCACTTTCAGTATATGCCCCCTCTGTCTTACTTGGTCTTGTCACTTGGTCGTTCACCGACATTTTTCTTCTTATATGACTGTGTAATAACTTAGGTTGTTTTTTGCATTGATTGCAATATCGTTCTCATAGTCCCTTTCCGATGTTCGTCTTATGTTAATGTAATCGTTTCTAGCTCTGTTGCATCTGACCCTGTTGTCCTCTGTCCTTTGTCTTCTGTACTTCCTCCACTCCCGCCTGCTGGCCATTTTTGCTTCCTGATACTGTCTATTAAACCATGGGTTATTATATTCCTTCTTATTTTTTCCCTGTACTGTTGGTATAAATCTCTCTTCGGCCTCCTGGCATTTCTGTATGACTAGGTCCATCATATCTTGGACTGTTTTTCCTCTAATTTCTTCCTCCCACTGCACTTCACCCAGATAGTCCCTTATCCTCTTATAGTCCCCTTTCCTGTAGTCAACTCTCCTTTCCCAGATCTCTTGTCCCATGGTCATAAGTTTGAATTCCATCATGTAGTCAAAGACTAGGACACAGTGGTCGCTGGCCCCTAGAGGTATTTCATGCTCTAAATTCTCGATATCTTCTACGTTCTGGGTGAAAATCAGATCTAATAGGCTCGGTGCATCTCCTCCTCTTTCCCTTGTGTCTTCCTTCGCATGTTGTGTTAGGAAATTCCTGTCTATAACATCTACTAATTTTGCTCCCCATGTTTCGTCCTCTCCATGGGGATTCCTTGATTCCCAATTTATCTCTCCATGATTTAAGTCCCCCCATGATCAGCAGCTTTGCTCGTATTCTGTGGGCTAGTGTTGCTGCCTTCTGCAGTTCATCTATACATGCCTTGTTGTTGTCATCATACTCCTGCCTGGGTCTTCTACTGTTTGGTGGGGGATTGTAGATTACCAAGATCACAATCTTCCTCCCATCTACTGTCAGAGTTCCATGTATGAAGCTTGTGCACTCATTGGTAACCCGATTTCCCAGGTCTTCAAACTTCCATTTCCGATTTATTAGGAGTGCTACTCCCCCTCCCTGTCTCTGTGTCCTCTCTTTTTGTATCACCTGGTACCCTTGAGGAGAGATTGCATCTGAGATCATGTCATTAATTTTAGTTTCCACAATTGCAACTATGTCAGGATCTGCTTCACTCACTCTTTCTTTTATCTCTTCTGCTTTATTAGATACCCCATCAGCATTGGTGTACCAAACCTTGAGATTCTTCATGGAAACTCTTGTACCAGAGTTCTCCCTTTCTCTGGGGGTTTGCTGGGATCTGGGGGGTGTTTGGGGGTTGACTGGGGGCAGGGGGGACCTGGGGGATCTGGGGGGTGTCTGAGGGATGACTGGGGGCGGAGAGGATCCGGGGGATCTGAGGGGTGTCTGGGGGGTCCAGGGGGTGTATGAGGGGGTGAAAGAGGTCAGGAGGGGTGCTTGGGGGGCTAATGGGGGCTGGACTTCTAGGAAGGTAGGTAGGTCGAGGGTCTGGGGTAAGGCCTGGATAGGTAGGTCTGGAGTAGGAAGGGCATACTGGGTCTGAAGATTAGGGAGGGTCTGATAGGAATAGAGGGGTTGGGAGATAGCGTAAGGTTGGGAGTTGGGAGGTTGGGAGGGGGAAGGATAGAGGGGGTGGGGGGAACCTCCCACCCCCCTCGGAAGGGTGGGGGTCACATGGAAGGAGAGGGGGTGAGGAGGGGTGAAGGCTGGGTAGGTTTTGGGGGTTGAGGGGATGAGGGCTGGGTGGGTTTTTGGGGTTGAGGGGATGAGGGCTGGGTGGGTTTTGGGGGTTGAGGGGGTGAGGGCTGGACAGGTTTTGGGGGTTGAGGTGATGAGGGGGTCCTTGGAATGTGGGATGAATTTGACTGCAGTGGGGTCAGAGGGGTCAAGGAAGGTGTTGGGGAGATAAGCAGGGGCAGGGAGGGCTGATTTGGGGAGGGAGTGATCTGAGAAGGTGTGAGCTGGTTAGCATGGGGTGGATTTGCATTGGGGTGTGTATCTACGCTCAAATGGGAAGAGTTGTATTGTTGTTTGCTTGCTATGTGGGCTGGCTATCTGCTCCTCCTTCGTCATGAATTTGTCAATATATACGTTGTAGTAATTTTCGCTACCTCTGAGTAAGTGTTTGTGATGCAGTATGTAATCCACTGCCTCTTCGTTAGTGAACTGTACCAGGACAGGTCGTTTCCTGTTACAGTTGTATGGCCCAATGCGTCGTTGGACTTGCACCTCATTCCCTGCCATCTGGGCTCTCATGTCTCTCAAGATCCCCTGTATCTCCAAATCCTCAATCTCCATCCTTTCCTGCCTCGATTGTGCCCTGGCTTCAAGCAATCCATGGATTATGATTGTCCTCTTTCTCAGTTCAGGGTCATGCTGGTGGCCCCCTCCCTGGTCAACCCGTTCTCGCAAATTCGTAAAGTCAATATTGACTTATTAACTACGTGCATAGGTGATATACTAAACATAATAGATACCCTTAAAAAGATTCATAGAAAACACCGACCTTACCTAACCGTGTTAGTATCTTAAGATAAGCATCTTATTGCTTCGTAATTACAATTATTACTTAACCTATACCTATTATAAGTTAGGTAATAATTGTAATTACGAAGCAATAAGATGCTTATCTTAACATACTAAGTAGATTAGGTAAGGTCGGTGTTTTCTATGAATCTTTTTAAGGGTATCAATTATGTTAAGTATGTCACCTATGCACATATTTATTAAGTCAATATTGACTTATTAAATTTGCGAGAACGGGTTGCCCTGGTTGACCCCCAACCCTCCCACTCCCGCTACTCCACCTACTACTACTCCCCCTTCCCCTGCCAAGCTTCCCTTATTCCTGCCAAATTCATTAGTAAGCCTAGATATTTCTCCTTGCCATTCTACCCTGCTCTTCCTGATTTCCTCTTGAATATAATCCATAAACTCTTGTTTGAGTCTTTGAACCTCGTCCTGTATCTTATTAAAGACTTCACTTTTAATCCCCTGGATTAGATCATCTATCCAAACATCCCTCTTCTCTACAAATTTCCCAATCATCTTCTCCACAAACCTATCTTCTTCAATCATAATACTGCTGGATCTAGACGCCCTTCCTGACCTAGTCATTGCTATAATGCAACCTTACCCACAGGGGTTCCAAGTATCTTACCGTCCTGCTAACACAATAGGTGAGTGAATCTCCAAGCGTCTCCCCACGTGGTGGTAGGAGGGTTGCTGCCGGGGGTGAGGTCACGGTCAGAGGTCGGTGAGGTCTGCTCCACACTGCACACTGCCACAGTACTTCATCAACTATTTTCAATTACGCTACTTAAACTGTTTTTCTTCACTACCTTATGACTTTGGTCAAAACCCAAGGTTTTTTTCATTCACTTGTACACACTTTTTCACTTCGAAGTTGCCTGATTACCCCTCCCACTCCACTAGTGAACCAGGAGCACCCAACCCGTGGCCACCCAACACGATGGTCACAACACAAGATTCACACACACACACAAGTGTGTGTGTGTGTACTCACCTAATTGTGTGTGTGTGTGTGTGTGTGTACTCACCTAGTTGTACTCACCTAGTTGTGTTTGCGGGGGTTGAGCTCTGGCTCTTTGGTCCCGCCTCTCAACCGTCAATCAACAGGTGTACAGATTCCTGAGCCTATCGGGCTCTGTCATATCTACACTTGAAACTGTGTATGGAGTGAGCCTCCACCACATCACCCCCTAATGCATTCCATTTGTCAACCACTCTAACACTAAAAAAGTTCTTTCTAATATCTCTGTGGCTCATTTGGGCACTCAGTTTCCACCTGTGTCCCCTTGTGCGTGTTCCCCTTGTGTTAAATAGACTGTCTTTATCTACCCTATCAATCCCCTTCAGAATCTTGAATGTGGTGATCATGTCCCCCCTAACTCTTCTGTCTTCCAGCGAAGTGAGGTTTAATTCCCGTAGTCTCTCCTCGTAGCTCATACCTCTCAGCTCGGGTACTAGTCTGGTGGCAAACCTTTGAACCTTTTCCAGTTTAGTCTTATCCTTGACTAGATATGGACTCCATGCTGGGGCTGCATACTCCAGGATTGGCCTGACATATGTGGTATACAAAGTTCTGAATGATTCTTTACACAAGTTTCTGAATGCCGTTCGTATGTTGGCCAGCCTGGCATATGCCGCTGATGTTATCCGCTTGATAACTTGACGCTTGATGTGTGTGTGTGTGTGTGTGTGTGTGTGTGTGTGTGTGTGTGTGTGTGTGTGTGTGTGTGTGTATGTACTCACCTATTTGGGTTTGCAGGATCGAGCATTGACTCTTGGATCCCGCCTTTCCAGCCATCGGTTGTTTACAGCAATGACTCCTGTCCATTTCCCTATCATACCTAATTTTAAAAGTATGAATAGAGTTTGCTTCCACAACCTATTCCCCAAGTGCATTCCATTTTTCCACTACTCTCACGCTAAAAGAAAACTTCCTAACATCTCTGTGACTCATCTGAGTTTCCAGATTCCACCCATGTCCCCTCATTCTGTTATTATTACGTGTGAACATTTCATCTATTTCCACTTTGTCAATTCACCAGAGTATTTTATATGTCCCTATCATATCTCCTCTCTCCCTTCTTTTCTGTAGTATCGTAAGGTTCAGTTCCTTCAAACGCTCTTCATATCCCATCTCTCGTAACTCTGGGACATGCCTCGTAGCAAACCTCTGAACCTTCTCCAGTTTCCTTATGTGTTTCTTCAGGTGGGGGCTCGATGATGGTGCGGCATACTCTAAGACTAGTCTCACGTAGGCAGTGTAAAGCACCCTAAAAGCCTCCTCACTTAGGTTTCTGAATGTTCTAATTTTCGCCAGTGTAGAGTACGCTGCTGTCGTTATCCTATTTATTTGTGCCTCAGGAGTTAGATTAGGTGTCACATCCACTCCCAGGTCTCTTTCTAGAATCATTACAGGTAAGCAGTTCCCCTTCGTTGTGTACTGTCCCTCTGGTCGCCTATCATTTGATCCTATTTCCATAACTTTACATTTACTGGTGTTGAACTCCAGTAGCCATTTCCCTGACCATCTCTGCAACCTGTTTAAGTCCTCTTGGAGGATCCTACAATCCTCATCTGTCACAACTCTTCTCATTAAGGTGTGTGTACTCACCTATTTGTACTCACCTATTTGTGCTTGCAGGGGTTGAGCTTTGGCTCTTTGGTCCCGCCTCTCAACTGTCAATCAACTGGTGTACAGATTCCTGAGCCTACTGGGCTCTATCATATCTACATTTAAAACTGTGCATGGCGTCAGCCTCCACCACATCACTGCCTAATGCATTCCATCCGTTAACTACTCTGACACTGAAAAAGTTCCTTCTAACGTCTCTGTGGCTCAGGTGGGTACTCAGTTTCCACCTGTGTCCCCTTGTTCGCGTCCCACCAGTGTTGAATAGTTTATTCTTGATTACCCGGTCGATTCCTCTGAGGATTTTGTAGGTTGTGATCATGTATCCCCTTACTCTTCTGTCTTCCAGTGTCGTAAGGTGCATTTCCCGCAGGCTTTCCTCGTAATTCACACACCACTATCTTCCACCAGCACCTGAACGGTGGTGGGGTGTTTGGGCTGGGCAGCTCCTGTGTTGTCTATTAATATGCGAGGGACAAGCAGGCAATATCGCAGTAAAAAAATGTGTGTGTGTGTGTGTGTGTGTGTGTGTGTGTGTGTGTGTGTGTGTGTGTGTGTGTGTGTGTGTGTGTGTGTGTGTGTGTGTGTTTGTGTGTGTGTGTGTGTGTGTGTGTGTGTGTGTGTGTGTGTGTGTGTGTGTGTGTGTGTGTGTGTGTGTGTGAGTGTTTCTGAGATAAATATATGTAATAGATACATTAGAGGGAAAATAGATTGGTTAGAAATAGTAAATACAAATAGTACAGTAAATACACACACCACTATCTTCCACCAGCACCCGAACGGTGGTGGGGTGTGTGGGCTGGGCAGCTCCTGTGTTGTCTATTAATATACGAGGGACAAGCAGGCAATATCGCAGTGAAAAAATGATTACAAGTTAACAAATATTTGGCAAGCTGACCGAAGCCAAACAACAATGTTGAAAAAACAAATCAGAAATAGTGTGTTTTGAAGAAAGTGTCGCAACCAGTGGTGTAGTGCTGCCAGAGCGCTGCTCCAGCACCTCTACAAGTATATGATGGAATGGAGGAAGGGAGAGAGGATGAGGGGAAAGGGAGAGAGGATGAGGGAAAGGGAGAGAGGATGAGGGGAAAGGGAGAGAGAATGAGAGGAAAGGGAGATAATGGCTAGTGGCTGATGGTTGATCGTGGCAGGAAAATATTAGTATTATATCACCAATAATTTAATAATGTTATGATATTTCTTCGTTATTTTAAAGATTCAATAATATTTAAATTGTTATATTACATATATATATATATATATATATATATATATATATATATATATATATATATATATATATATATATATATGTCGTACCTAGTAGCCAGAACTCACTTCTCAGCCTACTATGCAAGGCCCGATTTGCCTAATAAGCCTAGTTTTTATGAATTAATTGTTTTTCGACTACCTAACCTACCTAACCTAACCTAACCTAACTTTTTCGGCTACCTAACCTAACCTAACCTAACCTATAAAGATTTTCTAGTTTAAATGTTCAAACTGGGTCCATGTGCAATTCAGAAAGTAATGGTGCTTTGAAGTCTAACTTGTATCACTGTTCAGGTGTTTAGACAACACCTGAGTGATGTAACGCTCTGCACTTCGAAGGGTTTAAGACGTGTGACATATATAGAAACAAGATAGGAAATGACAGTCTTTTGTCAGGCCCACCAGAGCTCCGGCACCAATAATATTGGCACTGCGCCCCTGGTTGTAACGCACTGTGAAGAGACCAGTAGGAAAGGGACCGTCGAGAAGACTAGACACAACTACCACCAGCTTTCCCAGCTTCCACACCAACCATCTCATCACTTGCCCGTACAGCGGCACTGACCAGGAACTACCACTACGTAAATAAGTGTCATCTGAAGGGTGAGTTGTTATGCAATTAATGTAAGCCATTCTCAGCTAGACTACCTGCAATTTTGCTAGGATTTCATAGGGATAGCAAAGAGTGAAGGATATGATCGATATAAAACGATGGAAGGGTATAAGCCTAACCATATGGACAAGATTTATGGCATTAAAGAAACGCAAAATGAGTAGCTACGGAGAGCAGTTAGCATGGTAGAACTTTGGAAAAGCATGGATGAACTACTGGGAGTCTGTTCTATACTGCAGGAAGAGCTGGGAGGAGGCGAGAAGTAAAAAAGGGAGAAGAAATACAGGCACTTAAAGAATTTGCGTCTCTGGGAACGCAGCTTCAGAGAATTACAATAAAGGTAAACAACAAAGATCATCTAATTGAAGGCCTAATACTCACGTACCACACTTACGTATTGATACCCTCTCAGTTACTCGCTGTTTCCTGTTGCTTAGATACTCCCTTATCCACTGGAGAACCTTACCTTTTATGCATGTCTGTTTCTCCTACTTTTGTAGCAACCTTCTATGGAGTACTGTGTCAAAGGTTTTCTGATAGTCTAAGCAAATGCTGTCTGCCCACTCTTTACTTTCTTGCTTATTTTTTGTCGCCTGGTCGGGGAAGCGTAAGGTAATGAAATTTGGCGAAGGGAGCAGGAGGCTGAACACAAGGTATCATCTGGGAAGAGTCACCTGCAAGAGTCAAATAGAGAGAAAGATCTGGGGATTGATATCACACCTAATCTGTCCCCAGAGACCCACATCAAAAGAATATCATCAGCGGCATATGCTAGACTGGCCAACATAAGAACTGCCTTTAGAAACTTGTGTAAGGAATCGTTCAGGACCCTGTATACCACTTACGTAAGACCAATCCTGGAGTATGCAGCTCCAGCCTGGAGTCCATACCTAGTTAAACACAAGACAAAGTTAGAGAAGATTCAGCGGTATGCCACCAGGCTCGTCCCGGAACTGAGAGGAATGAGCTACGAGGAAAGGCTAAAGGAGCTGAACCTCACATCCCTGGAAAACAAAAGAGTAAGGGGAGACATGATAACCACCTACAAAATTCTCAGGGGAATTGACAGGGTGGACAAAGATAAACTCTTCAGCACGGGTGGGACACGAACAAGGGACACAGGTGGAAACTTAGTACCCAGATGAGCAACAGAGACGTTAGAAAGAATTTTTTCAGTGTCAGAGTAGTTAATAAATGGAATGCACTAGGAAGTGATGTGGTGGAGGCTGACTCAATACACAGTTTCAAATGTAGATAGGATAGAGCCCAGTAGGCTCAGGAATCTGTACACGTGTTGATTGCAACCCGTTCTCACACAAGACAGCACATATATGACTTAATGCTTAAAGTCAATATGTTGAATATGAATTAGTAAATATGTGATATATTCCCAGTTACTTTTTTTTCCAAGGCCCAAACTCTTCCTCACGTACCAATTTACGTCTCACAGTACCCGTCCGTCAACCTAGATAGCAGAATAGTCGTGATTGGCTCAATTATAAGGAAAATTGTACTTTTCAGGTCCCACATGGGTTGTGAAATTTACCTACTATTGTCCATGCTCTTAGAATATTATAGATCAGCTACTTTCTATTGAAGGTTCGTAGTTTTGTTTTGAGAAATATTAGTTGTTCTTAGTAAATTATAATAAGCACTAAAAATGATTACATAGAATAACAGTCCTTCACCAATCAATATTATATACCATAGTTTGTGCTTTACAAATCTTTAAAGGATGTTTTGTAGGAACGCTAACAGAAAACGATGGTACATTGGAATGTCTATGGGGTAAACTACTGTAAACAGGATGGTATTGTGTCTACTATACCAACTACAGGATCGGTATATTGTCCACTACCACCTGTTAGGTGGGTAAGGGGTGCAATACCACCCACAGGATGGGTATGAGGGTCAGATCCACCCAGAGGATGAGAATGGGGATCACATCCACCCACAGGAAGGGTATGGGGTCTAATACCACCCACAGGATGAGCATGGCGTCCACTACAACCCACAGGATGGGTATGGGGCTCCAACCACCCATAGAATGGGTATGGGGCCCCAACCACCCATAGAATGGATATGGGATCCAATAACACCCACTGGATGTATATGGCGTTCATTGCCGCGCGTCGAGCTCGAAAACCGCAGCATTCATCTCAGAACCATGCCTATTTCACGCAGATTCCTTAATAAACGTAAGAATTTTATATGTCACAAGAAAGATAGAAATATAAGCTTTATTCTAAATACCTTACCATGGGCATATTTAAATTTAAAGCGAAGATACGTGTACTTTTATAATAGCCGAGCTCCGACCCCGGACAGATCGATCCACCGAGCCTCTCTCTCTCAGAACAATGTTTATTTCACGTGAATTCGTTAATAAACATATATGTTTTATATGTCTCAAGAAAGACAGACATATAAGCTTCACTTTAAACACTTTACCATAGACATACTTAAAGTTCTAATGAAGATACATGTATTTTAAAAATTAAGGAGCTCCCACCCCGTACAGACTGAACAACAGAGCAACTCTCTCAGATCAATGTTTATTTCACGTAAATTCGTTAATAAACACAAATGTTTTATATGTCTTAAGCAAGATAGAAATAAGAGCTTCATTTTAAATACATTACAATAGACATATTTATAGCTCAAGTGAAGATACATATGTTTTTATAGTAGCGCTCAGTAGCTTGTCGGGCATGGAGTGCAGACGCCTACGCACTTGCCGATATATTGTATAATTAACAAAGATACGCTAATAAAGCCTAAAATCTTATATGCCTCCAGAAAGACCGAGATATGAACATTATTATGATTGCACCAAATGAAATATATCATGTTCGAGAACAGAGATATATCAATTTTAAATTAAGTTTCGACTCTTGCTCGGGCGAGAGAGATGGGGCGACTCTCGCCCCATCTATTGGAGATTCTGTGCACTAAAGACCCAAAGCTACTCAACCCCTCTTAGCATTATTTAAGTAATGAAGTAATATGATATATTTACTCACTATAATGTTGGTGCTGAATGCAGAACATGAGAAAACATATATTTACTCCAAACTAATGTAATTTCATTATGAAATAAGTAGCATCAAAGGAAGTCGATGGTCCAAGCGGCAATGTTGTGGAGCGACTTATCCAAGATATATCGTTGTTTGGTAAGTGTTTGTTGGCATATCCAGTTGTCGCACTTCTCTGCACAAATTATCACAAATTTAAAATATAATGTTAACAAGTAGAATACGTATTTTTAATAAAATCTAACATAACTAGCCAGAAAACATTTAACATTTATTAAAATATATATGTTTGGAAGTTAAATCGACTTCATATTCAATTTCTTTCTTTATTATGCACCCCATACCCATCCCGTGGGCGGTGGTGTACAGGATTACAGAGGCACATAATCGGTTCAGGAACTGAACCCTCTAGTTCGTTTAGCTAAGCAAATAACAATATATGACGCTAGTTAAAAAATTATCAATGTTGTATACACATGTACACACCCTCATACATACATGTGTATATATATATATATATATATATATATATATATATATATATATATATATATATATATATATATATATATATATATATATATATATATATATATATATATATATATACGTATACACATATACATACATATCTAATCACCCACATAATTACACCATCAATAATCTTTGTGTCACTAGTGACATTACAAGAGGCTCACAACAGTCACTATACGAGGCACTTTACATCTATAGTGAGTCACACAGTTACTAGTCTTGCTGCACACCCACCCAACTGGGCGGCAGCTTTTACAGTCATGTGCATGCATTACCAACAGTAAGCAAATTTTGGATACTTTGCTAAAATTTCGGGCAGCACACCATTATGAATGAAGTACTTATACATTTCTTGGACACTATTGATGGTGTTATCTCTAAATTCCGCAATTTTTTCACATTCCATTATATAATGACGCAAAGTATGCGAATAGTTCTGCTGACAGAGTTTACATTTAGTCAAATGTAAATCAGCAGATGTTACAAACTCCCAGAGGTACTTGTAGCCTAGCCTAAGCCTAGCAGTGGTAACATCTAGAAGTCTGAGTATCTAGTGGGCCATTTTTGGTAAGCAGAACTGGCGCTGTGGGATGAACCAAACGTCGAGTTAAGGGGCCTAAATGAATGCTCATTCATATATGTCCCACTAGATGCATTCGGAGACCAATATGGGAAGGAATCCACAGGAGACAAACTCTGACTCCATCATTGATTATTTCACTATATCTGTGTCTAGCTTCAGAGATAATCATTGATTATTTCACTATATCTGTGTCTAGCTTCAGAGATAAGCACGTCACAGTTATGCCTTGGGAAGCTGAGGGCAGTCAAGGATGACAAGGAGTCACAATTAGCGTGTCAACTTTGGATTCATATACGCGCTCTAGTGCAAGGATTACGGCAACCAATTCTGTTTGAAGAGTGGAGGCCCAGTTACTTACACGTGCTCCACACTCATGGGAGATGGAACCATCTCTCTCTGTCACAACAACTGCATTTCCAGCTGCACCATGGGACTGATGCAAGGATCCATCAGTGTAAATAATTTGGGAAAGGGAGCGCTCTCTGACTAAAACATCAATTTGGCTTAAGGCATTGTACTTTGCTTCTTGTCGAAGCAAGGACTGTTCTTTAATCAGCTTCTTGGGTGGGAAAGGGGGGACAGTAATTTGGAAAGGAGTGATCTCCCATGGGGCAGGAAAGTGTTGTTGTTGTCTCTCTTGGTAGGGGTGATGAAAGTTATACATTCTGAGCACATTGGCAATTACGGTAACCCATTTGGAGGGATGCTGACCTTCAAGGAAGAAGGCTTGGAGGGCTTCAGTTTAATCACCCACACAATACACACATCAGTAATCTTTTGTGTCACAAGTAATTCAACAAGAGGCTCACAATAGTCACTATAAAAGGCACTTTACATCTATGAGGAGTCGCACAGTTACTAGTCTAATTGCTCCCGACCCACCCAACTGGGCGGCAGCTTTACAGTCATGTGCTCCACACCCACCCAACTTTGCGGCAGCTTTATAGTCATGTGTATGCATTACCTACAGTAAGCAAATTTTGGATACTTCGCTAAGATTTCGGGCAGCACATCATTATGAATGAAGTACTTATACACATTTCATGGACACTATTGATGTTGTTATCTTTAAATTCCGCGATTTTTTCACATTCCATTATATAATGACGCAAAGTATGCGAATAGTTCTGCTGACAGAGTTTACATTTAGTCAAATCTACATCGTCAGATGTTACAAATTCCCAGAGGTACTTGTAGCTGAGCCTAAACCTAGCAGTGGTAATTAACATCTAGAAGTCAGTTAACATTATTGGATGACCCATAGACGAGCGATTCATCAAAGTTTATACAATATTGTGAAATTGAGAGTCAGTGTAGTAACATAAATTGGTAAATCATAAATATTGTAAGTTAAGAATCTGATGCATGTGTGTGTGTTGGGGGGGGGGGGGGGGGCGGGGGTTATACCCTTGGTAAGTGAGAGTGGAAAGTAACCTTAGACGTACTGCGGTCAATGTGGGGGGGAGGGGGAGGGAGGGTGGGAGAGTCAAATCCACCCTCCAACATCTGGGCATAGTACCAGCAGCCTCCACAACTCTCCAGCAGCCTCCAGCTGGTGCTTGTAGATGCTTCATCTAACCTCACTTATGTCACACATTAACCTACAGTTCCTGTGATATTTAAACCCCTCATCACAGTGGCGTCTCACCAATATAAACTGTATTGGATTTTATCCCGAAATAGCTATATGCTGACTGGACGTGTATGTATGTATGTATGTATGTATGTATGTATGTATGTATGTATGTATGTATGTATGTATGTATGTATGTATGTACTCACCTAGTTGTTGTACTCACCTAGTTGTGTTTGCGGGGGTTGAGCTCTGGCTCTTTGGTCCCGCCTCTCAACTGTCAATCAACAGGTGTACAGATTCCTGAGCCTATCGGGCTCTGTCATATCTACACTTGAAACTGTGTATGGAGTGAGCCTCCACCACATCACCCCCTAATGCATTCCATTTGTCAACCACTCTAACACTAAAAAAGTTCTTTCTAATATCTCTGTGGCTCATTTGGGCACTCAGTTTCCACCTGTGTCCCCTTGTGCGTGTTCCCTTGTGTTAAATAGACTGTCTTTATCTACCCTATCAATCCCCTTCACAATCTTGAATGTGGTGATCATGTCCCCCCTAACTCTTCTGTCTTCCAGCGAAGTGAGGTTAATTCCCGTAGTCTCTCCTCGTAGCTCATACCTCTCAGCTCGGGTACTAGTCTGGTGGCAAACCTTTGAACCTTTTCCAGTTTAGTCTTATCCTTGACTAGATATGGACTCCATGCTGGGGCTGCATACTCCAGGATTGGCCTGACATATGTGGTATACAAGTTCTGAATGATTCTTTACACAAGTTTCTGAATGCCGTTCGTATGTTGGCCAGCCATGGCATATGCCGCTGATGTTATCCGCTTGATATGTGCTGCAGGAGACAGGTCTGGCGTGATATCAACCCCCAAGTCTTTTTCCTTCTCTGACTCCTGAAGAATTTCCTCTCCCAGATGATACCTTGTATCTGGCCTCCTGCTCCCTACACCTATCTTCATTACATTACATTTGGTTGGGTTAAACTCTAACAACCATTTGTTCGACCATTCCTTCAGCTTGTCTAGGTCTTCTTGAAGCCTCAAACAGTCCTCTTCTGTTTTAATCCTTCTCATAATTTTAGCATCGTCCGCAAACATTGAGAGAAATGAATCGATACCCTCCGGGAGATCATTTACATATATCAGAAACAAGATAGGACCGAGTACAGAGCCCTGTGGGACTCCACTGGTGACTTCACGCCAATCGGAGGTCTCACCCCTCACCGTAACTCTCTGCTTCCTATTGCTTAGATACTCCCTATCCACTGGAGCACCTTACCAGCTACACCTGCCTGTCTCTCCAGCTTATGTACCAGCCTCTTATGCGGTACTGTGTCAAAGGCTTTCCGACAATCCAAGAAATGCAGTCCGCCCAGCCCTCTCTTTCTTGCTTAATCTGTGTCACCTGATCGTAGAATTCTATCAAGCCTGTAAGGCAAGATTTACCCTCCCTGAATCCATGTTGGCGATTTGTCACGAAGTCCCTTCTCTCCAGATGTGTTACCAGGTTTTTTCTCACGATCTTCTCCATCACCTTGCATGGTATACAAGTCAAGGACACTGGCCTGTAGTTCAGTGCCTCTTGTCTGTCGCCCTTTTTGTATATTGGGACCACATTCGCCGTCTTCCATATTTCTGGTAGGTCTCCCGTCTCTAGTGATTTACTATACACTATGGAGAGTGGCAAGCAAAGTGCCTCTGCACACTCTTTCAGTACCCATGGTGAGATCCCATCTGGACCAACCGCCTTTCTAACATCCAGATCCAGCAGGGTGTCTCTTGACCTCCTCTCTCGTAATTTCGAACTCCTCCAAGGCCGCCTGGTTTACCTCCCTTTCTCCTAGCACAGTGACCTCACCCTGTTCTATTGTGAAGACCTCCTGGAACCTCTTGTTGAGTTCCTCACACACCTCTCTGTCATTCTCTGTATACCTGTCCTCGCCTGTTCTCAGTTTCAATACCTGTTCTTTCACTGTTGTTTTCCTTCTGATGTGACTGTGGAGTAGCTTTGGTTCGGTCTTGGCTTTGTTTCCTATATCATTTTCAAAATTTTTCTCTGCTTCTCTTCTCACCCTGACATACTCATTCCTGGTTCTCTGGTATCTCTCCCTGCTTTCTGGTGTTCTGTTATTCCGGAAGTTCCTCCACGCCTTTTTGTTCAGTTTCTTCGCTTCCATACATGCCCTATTATACCATGGATTCTTCTGTTGCTTCTCGGATTTTTCCCTTTGGGCCGGGATGAACCTGTTTTACTGCCTCCTGACACTTTGGGTAACATAGTCCATCATACCCTGAACAGACTTGTCTCTGAGGTCTGTGTCCCAAGGTATTTCACTTAGGAAACTTCTCATCTGTTCATAATTCCCCTTTCGGTATGCCAGCCTTTTGATTCCTAGTTCTTTTTGGGGGGAGATAAGTCCTAGCTCCTACCAGGTACTCAAAGTTCAATACACTGTGGTCACTCATTCCCAAAGGGCGCTTCCATCTTAACTTCCCTTATCTCCCATTCATTTAGGGTAAATATCAAATCAAGCATTGCTGGTTCATCTTCTCCTCTCATTCTGTTGGCTCTTTGGTATGCTGGCTTAGAAAGTTTCTTGTTGCCACGTCCAGCAGCTTAGCTCTCCATGTTTCTGGTCCTCCATGCGGGTCTCTGTTCTTCCAATCTATCTTCCCATGGTTGAAGTCTCCATAATTAGTAGTCCAGATTCATTCCTGCTAGCAACAGAAGCTGCTCTTTCTATTATGTTAATGGTGGCCATGTTGTTTCTATCATATTCCTGTCTAGGTCTTCTGTCATTTGGTGGTGGATTATATATGACTGCGACTATAATTTTTTTCCCTCCATTTGTTACAGTACCCTGCTATGTAGTCACTGAAACCTTCACAGCCCTGAATATCCATCTCCTCAAATCCCAGCCTTTTCTTACCAGCAGAGCTACACCACCCCCACCCCTTCCTTCCCTCTCTTTCCGCATAACATAATAGTCCTGTGGAAACACTGCATTTGTTATTGTTTTCGTGATCTTTGTTTCTGTGAGGGCTATTATGTCTGGGGTTTTCCTCTAGTACCAGTTCTCCAAGCTCATTTGCTTTATTTGTAATCCATCTATGTTAGTGTACATCGCTTTGAGGCTCAACTTTCTTCTGTCCCTTCTCAAATCGCCTCCTTAGTGAGTGTTCTGCTGGTGGGGGAGGCTGTTCCATGGGTGTGAGGGACCTGTGAGGTGGTAACAGGATCTCAGAGGATACTGAATGAGGGGCGGGGATCCAGTGAAGGGGGGGAGGGACAGGGAGGGTATGGGGTGAAAGGGGAGGGAGGATGGGAAGGAAAGGTTGGGAGGGAGGACTCGGGAGAAGGGGAGGGGTAGAAGGGTGGGGATTGGGTGTGGGGGGGAGGGAGATTTGGCTGAACTTTTGAGTGGGGCAGGGAGGGTTTGGGGTAGGGGGGTTTTCTATGCAGAGGAGGGAGGTGGGGTCCTCCCTTCTGGTGTTACTGGGTAGCTGGTTGTGGGTTCCCCCCTCGCCTCTGGGGTGTTGTGGTTGGGAGCTGTGACTTCCTGGTTTTCCCCTCTCGCCCCTGCGCCTCTTCCTTGCTTCTGCCGCCACGGCTCTCTCCTCCCTTGTCATGTCTCGCTGGAGGAATACATTTTTAATTTTCCCACGTTTTTCAGGGAGCTCTTCCTTGATAGGATCCTCTCCTTTGTGTTCTCGTTTGCAAACACTATCTTTATCATTCGGTCTCGGTCTTTGTTGTACCGCGCCTAGCCTGAAAACCTTCTCAATGCTATGCTCGGCCCCTTCCATGTCTAGTGCCTTTAGTACTTCATTCACTGCTGCTTTGTCCTTGTCATTCCACTCTGTCCTATTGGTTCCTTCCTGTTCCCTAATACCCACAGCAACCACTGATCTTTTCCTTTCCAGCAGTTGGCTAGTGGAACGTGCCGCCTCCTGCGAGGTGGCTGCTTTCATGGCCACCTCCATCACTGCAGTCATT
>NC_091200.1:32490879-32500737 GCF_040958095.1 Procambarus clarkii
GAGTCACTTCTGGGGTGTGAGTTTTCAGTTGCATATTGTCCTGGGGACCATTCAGGCTTGTTCGCATTTGTGTTCCTCACGTGTGCCCCAAAGAATGAGGTGATTTGGTAAAATGCTATGCCCAAGATTACTATCCGAGTGCCGGCGGTGGGGTGGTTCAAATAGCTTAGGCTATCACCTCATTATGTCCGGTCGTGATGGTCAAGTGGATTAAGGCGTCTTGTACATACCAGTTGCGTTGCTTCTGGGAGTATGGGTTCGAGTCACTTCTGGGGTGTGAGTTTTCAGTTGCATATTGTCCTGGGGACCATTCAGGCTTGTTCGCATTTGTGTTCCTCACGTGTGCCCCAAAGAATGAGGTGATTTGGTAAAATGCTATGCCCAAGATTACTATCCGAGTGCCGGCGGTGGGGTGGTTCAAATAGCTTAGGCTATCACCTCATTATGTCCGGTCGTGATGGTCAAGTGGATTAAGGCGTCTTGTACATACCAGTTGCGTTGCTTCTGGGAGTATGGGTTCGAGTCACTTCTGGGTGTGAGTTTTCAGTTGCATATTGTCCTGGGGACCATTCAGGCTTGTTCGCATTTGTGTTCCTCACGTGTGCCCCAAAGAATGAGGTGATTTGGTAAAATGCTATGCCCAAGATTACTATCCGAGTGCCGGCGGTGGGGTGGTTCAAATAGCTTAGGCTATCACCTCATTATGTCCGGTCGTGATGGTCAAGTGGATTAAGGCGTCTTGTACATACCAGTTGCGTTGCTTCTGGGAGTATGGGTTCGAGTCACTTCTGGGGTGTGAGTTTTCAGTTGCATATTGTCCTGGGGACCATTCAGGCTTGTTCGCATTTGTGTTCCTCACGTGTGCCCCAAAGAATGAGGTGATTTGGTAAAGTGCTATGCCCAAGATTACTATCCGAGTGCCGGCGGTGGGGTGGTTCAAATAGCTTAGGCTATCACCTCATTATGTCCGGTCGTGATGGTCAAGTGGATTAAGGCGTCTTGTACATACCAGTTGCGTTGCTTCTGGGAGTATGGGTTCGAGTCACTTCTGGGGTGTGAGTTTTCAGTTGCATATTGTCCTGGGGACCATTCAGGCTTGTTCGCATTTGTGTTCCTCACGTGTGCCCCAAAGAATGAGGTGATTTGGTAAAATGCTATGCCCAAGATTACTATCCGAGTGCCGGCGGTGGGGTGGTTCAAATAGCTTAGGCTATCACCTCATTATGTCCGGTCGTGATGGTCAAGTGGATTAAGGCGTCTTGTACATACCAGTTGCGTTGCTTCTGGGAGTATGGGTTCGAGTCACTTCTGGGGTGTGAGTTTTCAGTTGCATATTGTCCTGGGGACCATTCAGGCTTGTTCGCATTTGTGTTCCTCACGTGTGCCCCAAAGAATGAGGTGATTTGGTAAAATGCTATGCCCAAGATTACTATCCGAGTGCCGGCGGTGGGGTGGTTCAAATAGCTTAGGCTATCACCTCATTATGTCCGGTCGTGATGGTCAAGTGGATTAAGGCGTCTTGTACATACCAGTTGCGTTGCTTCTGGGAGTATGGGTTCGAGTCACTTCTGGGGTGTGAGTTTTCAGTTGCATATTGTCCTGGGGACCATTCAGGCTTGTTCGCATTTGTGTTCCTCACGTGTGCCCCAAAGAATGAGGTGATTTGGTAAAGTGCTATGCCCAAGATTACTATCCGAGTGCCGGCGGTGGGGTGGTTCAAATAGCTTAGGCTATCACCTCATTATGTCCGGTCGTGATGGTCAAGTGGATTAAGGCGTCTTGTACATACCAGTTGCGTTGCTTCTGGGAGTATGGGTTCGAGTCACTTCTGGGGTGTGAGTTTTCAGTTGCATATTGTCCTGGGGACCATTCAGGCTTGTTCGCATTTGTGTTCCTCACGTGTGCCCCAAAGAATGAGGTGATTTGGTAAAATGCTATGCCCAAGATTACTATCCGAGTGCCGGCGGTGGGGTGGTTCAAATAGCTTAGGCTATCACCTCATTATATCCGGTCGTGATGGTCAAGTGGATTAAGGCGTCTTGTACATACCAGTTGCGTTGCTTCTGGGAGTATGGGTTCGAGTCACTTCTGGGGTGTGAGTTTTCAGTTGCATATTGTCCTGGGGACCATTCAGGCTTGTTCGCATTTGTGTTCCTCACGTGTGCCCCAAAGAATGAGGTGATTTGGTAAAGTGCTATGCCCAAGATTACTATCCGAGTGCCGGCGGTGGGGTGGTTCAAATAGCTTAGGCTATCACCTCATTATGTCCGGTCGTGATGGTCAAGTGGATTAAGGCGTCTTGTACATACCAGTTGCGTTGCTTCTGGGAGTATGGGTTCGAGTCACTTCTGGGGTGTGAGTTTTCAGTTGCATATTGTCCTGGGGACCATTCAGGCTTGTTCGCATTTGTGTTCCTCACGTGTGCCCCAAAGAATGAGGTGATTTGGTAAAATGCTATGCCCAAGATTACTATCCGAGTGCCGGCGGTGGGGTGGTTCAAATAGCTTAGGCTATCACCTCATTATATCCGGTCGTGATGGTCAAGTGGATTAAGGCGTCTTGTACATACCAGTTGCGTTGCTTCTGGGAGTATGGGTTCGAGTCACTTCTGGGGTGTGAGTTTTCAGTTGCATATTGTCCTGGGGACCATTCAGGCTTGTTCGCATATATATATATATATATATTGTGACGATAATCTCCTTCAAGAGAGATTGAGCCTGCTCTTCCCTCCTAAGTACGTCCCTATGCAACTAATATGGAAGAAATATCCAACAAATACAACACCAAGGTTTGCCAGAGAGCAAATGTATTCAGCACCAGAAACACCTGCTCCACCTCCACCACTCCAACCACCAAACTACCTGTCCGTCGCCTGCTCATCGCTGATTGGCTGGTGCCCTGTCGCACCTGCTCCCTCCACCCGCCACACTACCTGATGTCTGGGGCCACCACGACCTACAGGCCTCAGAATATCCCGTGCTTTCCACAAGTTAACACGTCTCATTGGTAGACTAAGCTCTGGCTTACGTGTACTAAGGGAGGTGGCAGCTTAAAGCCAATATTCCTGCACCCATATATTTCATTGTATATTATTCACTTGTTATTACTCACTTGTATTAACGTAACTTTTCATTTTGCCATTGATTATTCTTATTATTTTGATTGATTGATTTTATGTTACAATTTTTATATCCATTTTATTCATGTTTTGCTTTTCTAACGAAATTAAAATTTCATTGTTAAATTTACTTGTGTTTTGTGTGTCTTCCCATTACCGTACCACAGACGAAAGTTCCAGATTTCTCTTTTTGTTTCTTTATGTGACGAGGCCATACCCCTAGCATTTGAAACAGCCGAACACCAACGCGTTACCGTCACAATATATATATATATATAAATATATATATATATATATATATATATATATATATATACTATATATATATATATATATATATATATATATATATATATACTATATATATATATATATATATATATATATATATCTATATATATATATATATATATATATATATATATATATATTATATATATATATATATATATATATATATATATATATATATATATAATATATATATATATATATATATATATATATATATATATATATATATATATATATATATATATATATAACAAAGGACTGTGCCTCAATGCCAACAGTGACTGCCCAGACAGGTACAAGAGGAGTGTCGTTAACGCTTATGTCGACCGTGGCGTTTCACCTTCCTTCTTATGATGGACGGTGAAACGGAGGAGAGACAACTAACACAACACCTATACCCTCTATTAGACTATTTTACAGGAACTTCTTTTCCACAGCCCATAAAACGGAGGAAAGGGTCCTGAAAGATATTGTCAGTAGAAACGTTATCCCTACAGACAAAAATCAGAAGATACAACTGACAATTTACTATTAAACCAAAAAAACGGCCAGCCTACTCATAAGAAACTCTCCAGACACAAAGCATAACGTTTTAAAAGAGACCAACGTCGTCTATGTCTTCAAATGCCCTCTTGGGGATTGTAAGCCTCAAAAAACTCAGTATATAGGCAAGACAACAACATCTCTTTCCAGGCGTTTAACGATGCATAAGCAACAGGGCTCCATTAAGGAACATATAGCCTCTTCCCACAACCAAACCATCACCAGAGAAATCTTAGCAAACAACACAGAAATCATCGATAGATACAGCGATAGCAGGCGGCTCGACGTCTGCGAGGCACTACACATCAAGAAGTCAACACCAGCAATCAACAGCCAATTAATGCACAACTATATTCTACCCACTTCAAGACTCCGCTCCAATATAGAAGCATCAAGAAATATGGGCCAATAAAAATAGGCCTTCTGCAGTTACCTACTTTTAATACCTGTTTGTATTTCATTGTTTCGTGTTCTGTCTTGTGTTAAAAGTTTATTTTCACCTCATCCAAAACTATTGTAACATGTCTCTTCACCCAAATGTAGGTATAAGAACTCGAAAGATGTTTAAGCTCTATTCAGTTAAAGTTGTGTGTGTTTGTGTAAACTAAAGTCTTTGAAAATGTAATAAGTTTTACGAAACGCGCTCAAGTGTCGCCTCAGACTAGAAATAAAAATGAATTTTGGAGAATTGAACTTTGAATTACCTTCAACAGTGAAAAAAAATGTAAGAAAGATCGAGAAAATTCGTGTTAGAATTATTAAGCTTACTTTTTCGGTCATATTTAATAATATGTATATATATATATATATTATATATAATATATATATATATATATATATATATATGTCGTACCTAGTAGCCAGAACGCACTTCTCAGCCTACTATGCAAGGCCCGATTTGCCTAATAAGCCAAGTTTTCCTGAATTAATATATTTTCTACAATTTTTTTCTTATGAAATGATAAAGCTACCCATTTCATTATGTATGAGGTCAATTTTATTTTATTGGAGTTAAAATTAACGTAGATATATGACCGAACCTAACCAACCCTTCCTAACCTAACCTAACCTATCTTTGTTGGTTAGGTTAGGTTAGGTAGCTGGAAAAGTTAGGTTAGGTTAGGTTAGGTAGGTTAGGTAGTCGAAAAACAATTAATTCATGAAAACTCGCCTTATTAGGCAAATCGGGCCTTGCATAGTAGGCTGAGAAGTGCGTTCTGGCTACTAGGTATGACATATATATATATATATATATATATATATATATATATATATATATATATATATATATATATACATATATATATATATAATATATATATATATATATTATATATATATATATATATATATATATAATATATATATATATATATTATTGCTAATGTTCAAATTACATGATTTTGCAATTTGTCTTAAAACAGATTCAATTATGTTCCTATTGAAAGTGCTTTTACAATTCGTTATTGAAGAAACTATCTCATCAGCCATCAAGAAGTAGATTTATGGTTTCCTCAATAACGAATTGTAAATCATTTTCAATAGAAACATAATTGAATCTGCTTTAAAGTTTTTCTATGGTCGTTGGTTGCTTCACATTCCAGGAGATAGTGAAGTAGTGGCTTTTCTGTGACAATTTGACATAACATGCATTCTCTTTGTCGGGGTTCACCAATCTCCCAGTTGTTGGCTATTTGTTGTTGTTGTTGTTGTTTAAGATTCACTACTTGGAACAAAAAGTTCCAAGTAGCACGGACTATGGTGAGCCCGTTCTGAACTTACCTGGCATAGGAGCGGGGCTGTAACTTGTTGGCTATTCACATAATGCTTGCTTATATTTGGTGACTACACTTCAGCTTTCTCCAACAGGATGGAAAGAATGTTACTGTAGTTAGGGAAAGGATTTGAGTAGTCATAATTAGTGCTAATTAGTTTGTCATAAAGGTAATGAGAGACTGGAGCAAGTATAAGGTTTACTCCCTACACACATATTAAAACCAAATTCAGGCCATCGCAAATATATCTATAAAGCACTTGGAACCATAGAAATGCAGGAATTTTTCACTGGTATTTTCACTGAATTCCATAGAAAATGGAATCTTTATTTTGGCTACAGAAAATGGTAGGAAAGCTAAGGGGTGACTAGGGTAAAGAGTTTCAACCTAACTCGCCACACATAAAACACGTTTTTTTGCACTCATTTTTTAAATGTAAAGAGCACTGCAAGCTCATATATAAGGAACTAAGGAACTCATTTTAGCACTAGGACGTAAACTGAGGATCCTCATTCACAATATATACAAGAGAAATTATTATTGAACATTCATCCCTCATCAAAGACATGCAATCTCTGAAGCTATTTGGACAGGTTTTAAACTTCTAATAAGACCTCCCTCATATGCATGCCCTGTTCTATGTTTTGCCCTTCATGTCAAGGAACAACACAATATTATGGACATACATGATAAGGCTCCTTATCCCAAAATATTCAATTAATTCCCAATAATGCCCCTGACTCTCAATTATGCATGCTTAACTCCTCTGGGTCAACAGGGCTATTAGCCCACCTTTCATGACGTAGTAGTCACATGATATCCCGGGACCGGGAGGTAACCCCTAGGGAATTCGCAACAGGATCACCTGATTGGTCAATGGCTATGGCCGTCCCCTCAGGCAATAGCACACCATTTCAGACAATTGAATCCTGTGCAAAGGGCACACTATACTATTCACTTAGGCTTTTCCCATCCTATACTTAATTATTTATTTTTACTTCAAATACTAATGTATTATATACATTAGTATATAATTATATTATACACATATTCAATATACATACCTATTGAAATACATATTTCTCTAGCCAAAACATGTTTTAACTTGTCACATAAAGCCCATAAAACGAGTTGGGACAACACTGCCCAATCGTTTCCGAAAATGAATTCTCGCTATGTCCCCTTTTACCCTACTAAGTCACGGGCTCCCTGGCAGTTGTTCTGTGAATGCGAAGTGAAGATGACACAGCCTGATTTGTCTCTGAGAACAACAGCTCAATCATGAATTTAAGTCATGTTGTTCAGTTGAAACTAGGATAGTAATTAAGGTTTCATTTGTATTATTATACTGTGGAGTGTTAGTTTAGCCAATCATATGGTGATTATTTTTGTTACCTGACTTTGGCCCCCCTAATGAATGGACCGGACACGTATTGCATATTTAGTATTTGTATGAGTTTGAATTAATTGTATGGTGTGTATGTAAAATATTAATGAGAGAGTTGGGTTACTCTTTAAATTATCCTTTTCTGCAGTTTTCTGGTGCCATTAAGCAGGGATAACTCAACTATTCTCGAGCATCTTTTATGACACTTAAAATATATAACCATCCTGGAGATGTATATAACCATCCTGGAGGAGATGTATATAACAATCCTGGAGGAGATGTATATAACCATCCTGGAGGTGATGGATATAACCATCCTGGAGGAGATGTATATAACCATGCTGGAGGTGATGTATATAACCATCCTGGAGGAGATGTATATAACCATGCTGGAGGAGATGTATATAACCATCCTGGAGGAGATGTATATAACCATCCTGGAGGTGATGTATATAACCATCCTGGAGATGTATATAACCATGCTGGAGGAGATGTATATAACCATCCTGTAAGAGATTTTTGTGCAATTTAATTTTTTGGTGCATTTTTTGATCTGATGTGACGTCATATTTGAAAAATGATAACGTTGGGTTTGTTTGATTCATCAGATGAGCAGCACGAGCGAGATGGAGGAGATTACTGGTAAGGTTCTGGCAGAGTTCCGTCAACCCGGCCAGGATCCCCATCAACTCATCGCTAAATACAATGAATGGTGTAAGATCTACGACAAGGTAATTGTAGTTTACATTTTTGTTCATTAGACTATTATGGTTAGTAACTTGCACGTTGTCTAGGACCCATAACATGATACACGTTGTCTAGGACCCATAACATTATACACGTTGTCTAGGACCCATAACATTATACACGTTGTCTAGGACCCATAACATTATACACGTTGTCTAGGACCCATAACATCATACACGTTGTCTAGGACCCATAACATTATACACGTTGTCTAGGACCCATAACATTATACACGTTGTCTAGGACCCATAACATCATACACGTTGTCTAGGACACATAACATCATGCACGTTGTCTAGGACCCATAACATTATACATGTTGTCTAGGACCCATAACATCATACACGTTGTCTAGGACACATAACTTTATACACGTTGTCTAGGACACATAACTTTATACACGTTGTCTAGGACACATAACTTTATACACGTTGTCTAGGACACATAACATCATACACGTTGTCTAGGACACATAACTTTATACACGTTGTCTAGGACACATAACATCATACACGTTGTCTAGGACACATAACATCATACTCGTTGTCTAGGACACATAACATCATACACGTTGTCTAGGACACATAACATCATACACGTTGTCTAGGACACATAACTTTATACACGTTGTCTAGGACACATAACATCATACACGTTGTCTAGGACACATAACATCATACACGTTGTCTAGGACACATAACATCATACACGTTGTCTAGGACACATAACATCATACACGTTGTCTAGGACACATAACATCATACACGTTGTCTAGGACACATAACATCATACACGTTGTCTAGGACACATAACTTTATACACGTTGTCTAGGACACATAACATCATACACGTTGTCTAGGACACATAACATCATACACGTTGTCTAGGACACATAACATCATACACGTTGTCTAGGACACATAACATCATACACGTTGTCTAGGACACATAACATCATACACGTTGTCTAGGACACATAACTTTATACACGTTGTCTAGGACACATAACTTTATACACGTTGTCTAGGACACATAACATCATACACGTTGTCTAGGACACATAACATCATACACGTTGTCTAGGACACATAACTTTATACACGTTGTCTAGGACACATAACATCATACACGTTGTCTAGGACACATAACATCATACACGTTGTCTATGACACATAACTTTATACACGTTGTCTAGGACACATAACATCATACACGTTGTCTAGGACACATAACATCATACACGTTGTCTAGGACACATAACATCATACACGTTGTCTAGGACACATAACTTTATACACGTTGTCTAGGACACATAACATCATACACGTTGTCTAGGACACATAACTTTATACACGTTGTCTAGGACACATAACATCATACACGTTGTCTAGGACACATAACATCATACACGTTGTCTAGGACACATAACTTTATACACGTTGTCTAGGACACATAACATCATACACGTTGTCTAGGACCCAAAACATCATACACGTTGTCTAGGACACATAACTTCATACATGAACATGATAAATCTCACATTGATTTGAACAAACTTATAAATAGTTCACTGACTTCATTTTGTCATCAGTTTACCTTTTGACATTATAGTTTTAAGTGTAAACTTCGCAGAACAATTCTATAACAGTTTACACTTATGTCGTATGTAACGTGTTTGCTTGTATTACAAGCTGCTGTAGCAGGGATAGTATTGTATACATGCTGCTGTAGCTGGGAGAGTATTGCATACATGCTGCTGTAGCTGGAATAGTATTATATATATGCTGCTGTAGCTGGGATAGTATTGCATACATGCTGCTGTAGCAGGGATATTATTGTATACATGCTGCTGTAGCAGGGATAGTATTGTATACATGCTGCTGTAGCAGGGATAGTATTGCATACATGCTGCTGTAGCAGGGATATTATTGTATACATGCTGCTGTAGCAGGGATAGTATTGTATACATGCTGCTGTAGCAGGGATAGTATTGC
>NC_091200.1:32501237-32536237 GCF_040958095.1 Procambarus clarkii
AAAGAAAATACTTAACTTAAAAGTTGTCAATAACCAAGATGTTTTACAACGATTGTCCATTCTCTTAGTTCATCTACCTTAGTATATATATATATATATATATATATATATATGTCGTACCTAGTAGCCAGAACTCACTTCTCAGCCTACTATTCAAGGCCCGATTTGCCTAATAAGCCAAGTTTTCCTGAATTAATATATTTACTATAATTTTTTTCTTATGAAATGATAAAGCAACCCTTTTCTCTATGTATGAGGTCAATTTTTTTTTATTGGAGTTAAAATTAACGTAGATATATGACCGAACCTAACCAACCCTACCTAACCTAACCTAACCTATATTTATAGGTAAGGTTAGGTTAGGTAGCCAAAAAAAGCTAGGTTAGGTTAGGTTAGGTAGGTTAGGTAGACGAAAAAACATTAATTCATGAAAACTTGGCTTATTAGGCAAATCGGGCGTTGAATAGTAGGCTGAGAAGTGCGTTCTGGCTATTAGGTACGACATATATATATATATATATATATATATATATATTATATATATTATATATATATATATATTATATATTATATATATATATATATATATATTATATGTCGTACCTAGTAGCCAGAACTCACTTCTCAGCCTACTATGCAAGGCCAAATTTGCCTAGTAAGCCAAGTTTTCATGAATTAATTGTTTTTCGACTACCTAACCTACCTAACCTAACCTAACCTTACTTTTTCGGCAACCTAACCTAACCTAACCTATAAAGATAGGTTAGGTTAGGTTAGGTAGGGTTGGTTAGGTTCGGTCATATATCTACGTTAATTTTAACTCCAATAAAAAAAAATTGACCTCATACATAATGAAATGGGTAGCTTTATCATTTCATAAGAAAAAAATTAGAGAAATATATAATTCAGGAAAACTTGGCTTATTAGGCAAATCGGGCCTTGAATAGTAGGCCAAAAAGTGAGTTCTGGCTACTAGGTACGACATATATATATATAATATATATATATATATATATATATATATATATATATATATATATATATATATATATATTTATATATATATATATATATATATATATATATATATATATATATATAATATATATATATATATATAACTGAGAGAGAGAGGCCTAGGGGACGGACGTTTGGCGGAGGAGCTGCTGCCTTCTCAGCCATTACCCTGAGACATCTTGGCCTCACCGTACCAAGACTCAACCATATTCACCGTGAATACACCAAGCAGACGTGGGAGTGGCCGGAAGTGCCTACGGTGTACCATCTATGTGAAAACTTATCAAAACAGGTGGGTTGGCAGTGTGGAGCCATGGAGGCTGGAGTGAGGGGCCAGGATGGACCCTGAGGCCTCCCATAGTGAGGGGAGGTGGGGGTGAGTGAGGGGTGTTGTGTGGTTAGGAGAGAGAGGTGGGGGTTACCCGTGTGCCAAATAGTGTTTTGTGTTTTTCTTTTTTGAAAGTTTTGTTGAACAAGTTACGTTGTCAGCGATAATTGGCGCAACATATCTATCATATTGTGAGTACATCACACGTGCAGTGAGTCAGATTACAAGTGTGTGATTCATTCATTATTGTGCAGTGATATACGGGGGAATTATACCAGTGTTAGTGTCGCCCTGACCCCCGCCCCACCCAGCGCCCAGAAATTGAAATTGAAATTGAAATAAGTTTATTGAGATAAAATACACACAAAGGGATGAGGTAGCTCAAGCTATTCTCACCCCATTCAGTACAACGTGTTAATATATACATAGACACACATCACAAATAAACATATTGCCAAACATTCTGAGAGGTAAACATATACATTTCCTCCTTCACAAGGAGTATGTTATCAGACGTACACACAAATACTTTTATGACCTAGGTATACTGTATAGACAATTTGCAAGAGACATGCAGATAATTCAACAAAATATTACAATCTTGGTGCAAAATTCTTATATCTCTCAAGAATATCATCAACCTTTCCGTTGTGACACATCCAGGCTATTTGTTCAGGAACAGTCCTTATCTCAGTGTTTCTATATACATTAATCAACGGACAATCAAGAACATAATGGGCCAGGGTGTGAGACCTTAACATACCACATAGTTTACACCTCGTGTCATTATCATGAACATCTAACCCATATTCCCAGTAATATTTGTACCCAAGCCTGAGCCGCATGTACACAGAGTCACTCCAAGCATTTCTCCTTTTACCATAAGTGAAATGGATGTTTTGACTCACATACATGTAGTGTTGCATGGTTTGACTACTCTCATACATTATCTCTCTCCTCTCCACTCCCGCCTGTGCCTGAATATTTCTGATTTTGCTTCTTATTTGTCTCATTGTGAATTCACATTCAATGTCAACTTGTGGTTTTGATGTGGCACATTTGGCCAAGTCATTCGCCACCTCGTTGAGCACTATTCCAACATGAGATGGAATCCACATGAATTTCACACTATAACCTTTCAGCTGTATCTCAGTTATTCTTCTCTTACAGTCCTCAACTATAGACATGAAGACTGGGTTTCGACTGTTTAAGGACTCCAGTGCTCCTCGGCTATCGACAAATACAAAAACATTTTTGTCGTCATGACGTACTTCCTCCAAACACCCCAGAATGGCCTGCAGTTCAGCTTGTGTGGATGATATATAATTACTAAGCCGGAGTTCAATTATCCTGTCCACAGTCCCAAACTCCGTATAATCCCTTATTAGGACACCAAACCCGGCCCTGCCATCCTCCGCCACCGACCCGTCGCAATATACATGTAAACTGTTGCCTCTTGGTAACCGAGATATCATGCTTCCATACAAGCACCGTAATTGTCCCGGTTCATGATGAATCTTTTTCGCCTTGAGGGGTACAATTTCGACGTCTATTTTCTGTACTTTCCAGGGAGCAGACATATTACACTGTCGAGAGGGTTTACAGCAGTCAAGTACGTCGTATTCCCTAAGGTCATGAGCTAATCCCCTCGTGTAGCGTGTCTCCCTCAGTTTCCTGAAGCGCCCAGGCCGGGAAGTACCTGCTCTCCCCCCCCTTTCCCCACCCCACCACGTCGCCTCCCCACCCACGAGGCCACCTTACCACCCGGCCATAGAACCTGGGAGGCTCCCATGTGTGTCTACGCCACCCACTCACCCAATGTATATCCACATATTGTGTAGTGGGTGTATACCCACACTTCGTATAAAGGTGGCATATGTATTACCACTCACCTGAGTAGTAAGTGCCACGGCCAGCTGATCACCCCCCCAGCCTCCAACCGCCGCCCACCCTCCAGTCTCCACCCGCCGTCCACCTTCCCGCCCAGCGCCCGCCCAGCGCCCGCCCATGTCGCAGCTCTCAACAGACAGCCAGGCTGCCAGCCAGGCAAGATGAGCCATCAAGCAGGGGTAGACAAGGCAGATGTCAGACGTGTGACAAGGTATGCTATATCCGGTCGAGTGACGGTAATGTACGCAATCATTACCACAACGGAGCCAGGTGTTTGGTTCTGGGCCCCTCCAGGGAGAACACCAATCAACAGCCCACACCGTCCGTCAGGCAAAACACCTCCCAGAGCTTCGTTCCTACAGAAAATTTATTAGAAGCTATCAAAGCAACATCGGCCAGAACCTTGCAACACATCCCTAAAGCAGCCCGCCCCCATGCAGCAGCCAAATTATCTGCCCTCCTGAGAAAGGTCAACGACTCTCCTGGAACGACCCAAGTGTGGCACAACCTCCTACTGTTTGGCAACAAATGTCTAACCACCCCTGCAAGGAGAGACAAAACCTTAGCTACCTCAGTCATCCAAGCTATAAATGATTTTCCCAGGGAGGACAACCAGGTGCGCCTTTCCACTTGCGTGAGAAACACCCACGGCAGAAAGAGCAACAGTGGCATATCAGTCACAGGGGTGATAGATTTGAGTTGCCGAAGTCGCGAGCTGAAGAACTAGATGTCACAAACTTTACAATAAAAGTAGCCAAATATTTTTTTCCCGATTGATTCGCTTTTTAGAATATACAACCTAGGTTATTTTAACTGTAGCCGAAAAAGTAGTAAGTAGCGACATACATAGATGGCTTTTTAATTAAATACAATTATCCTAATTGGTAACCGAATTGGGCAACAAGTAGCCCAATCTGGCATCCCTGTATCAGAGTCATCAAAAATCAGAACATCAGTCACCAAGAAAATAGAAGAAAGAAACACGATTGGCGCAATAAGAGTCATCAGCAGTGAGGACTCAATTGCAGACAGAGATGCTGTAACAGCTCAAGCCCTAAGGGAGAAACACCCACCCAGGGCTCCACGTGAGGACGACATTGTACAAGTGGGTGCTCCCGGAGCAGAACCTCTGTGGGTGGGCGAATCTGTGGTCCTAAAGCAGCCTTGTCCTTCCCAACAGGATCAGCAGGTGGGTTCACAGGACTAAAACTCAACCACATCAAGCAAATGCTCAACCCTGCACTGGGTGACATTGCAAAGAACCTCTTGGTGGAACTAACTAGATTCACCAACACATGTCTAGCTAGCAACATACCAGAGACCATAAGACCTGTCTTTTTTGGTGCATCTCTTTGTGCTCTAAAGAAAAAGGATGGAGGGATCAGGCCAATAGCTGTGGGCAATTCTCTCCGGCGTCTCGTCGCAAAGGCTGCTGCAAGAACAGTTAGTGAGGCAGCGGCCAACATGCTGAAGCCAAATCAGCTGGAGTTCGGCATTCCACAAGGGTGAGAGATGGCAGCCCTTGCAGCTCGAGCCTTCATCGCCAATATCACAGACGAAAAGGCCCTGATCAAGCTAGATTTAAAAAATGCCTTCAATCTGGTGCGGAGGGATGCTGTACTCCATGCAGTTCATAGTCATTTCCCTTCCCTCTACCCTTTTGTACATTCATGCTACAGTATGGATCTAAAGCTACTTTTTGGCGAACATGAAATCGACTCGCGAGAAGGCGTCCAACAGGGTGACCCCCTTGCTCCTCTCCTTTTCTGCTTAGTCATCAAACACGTCACAGAGGTCCTGTCCAGCGAGCTTAACATCTGGTTCTTGGATGATGGTACCCTAGCTGACTCCCAAGACTCCTTCCTGGAGGACATCAGAAAGATCCAGGAGCAAGGTGCAGTTTTAGGCCTCACCCTGAACCCTTCTAAATGTGAAATATGTTCCAACCAGGACATTGTAGAGAGAATAGAGGGTCTTCTGCCAAATATCCATAAAACTAAACCGGAAGACAGCACACTCCTTGGAGCTCCCCTGGGATTGAAAGCCATCGATGAGGTCCTTGATAAGAAAATCGCCGACCTTAAGACAATGGATGGGAGGATTGAGAATATTGATGCTCATGATGCACTCTACCTCATCACCAGATGTCTGTCCCTCCCCAGGTTAACCTACTTTCTGAGGTGTTCACCATCTTACAGTAGCCAAAATCTAGGTAAGTATGACCGGTTACTGAAATCAATGCTAGAAAAAGCCCTTAACCTCTCTCTTGATGACCTACAGTGGAAACAAGCCTCTCTTCCCGTATGACTTGGGGGGCCTCGGAGTTCGAACAGCAACGCAAATCGCTGTACCAGCCTTCCTGTCCTCCTCATCGGCATCCGACGACCTAGTGAAGGAAATTTACCTGCCTACTTACATCAGCTGGCAGGTGTACACGATCCCAATTTTACACGCTGTGCCACAGAGTGGGCCTCTCGTGCAGGCCCATCACCTCAACCACCATCCCCGTAAGCCCACAAGCAATCCAGCTGGGATGGCCCCATTGTAGATCAAGTTGCTGCAGAGTGCCTGGATGCTGCAAAAACACAACATGACATTGCTCGCCTCACAGCAGTAGCAGCCCCACATGCAGGAGATTTCCTGTTAGCAACCCCAATGTCGGCAACTGGTACACGTCTCACACCACACGCCCTCCGAATTGCTATGGCCCTCCGCCTTGCTGCCCCAATACACCCCAGATATAGGTCTATTTGTGGCGAGGTGGTGGCTGACAGGTACGGCCACCATGGCCTACTCTGCCAAAGCACAGGGGGATGGCACTCGAGGCACAGTGAAGTTAACGACATTATCAAGAGGAGCCTCACGACAGCTGGATGCCCAGGTGAAAGAGAGCCCTGTTACCTAACGCCCCGTAACTCTGATGCTCTTATTGGTCGCCCGGATGGTATCACAGTGAATCCCTGGAAGAATGGCAAGCAGTTGGTATGGGATTACACATGGCGTATCAACCCTGGCTAACGCCTACATTGACCTCAGTGTTGCACAACCAGGTGGCGTTGCCACCCACAGGGAAGCAGCCAAATCCCGTAAGTACAGAGAACTGGATCACCACTACAATTTTGTCCCCATTGCTTCTGAGACACTCGGCGCCTGGGGTAAAAGTGCTACCAGTTTTTTGAAGGAACTGGGTTCTAGGCTCATTGAAACAACAAGGGACCCTAGAGCTGCCAGCTTTCTTTTCCAGCGCCTCAGCGTGGCGATTCAGAGGGGAAATGCGCACTTCATCCAGGGTTCCTGCCCACCATCTGAGGAGCTGGAGGAACTCGACAACCTATGATAACCATCTTTGTAACCTATATGTAACTCCTTTTTTGTAACAAAGTTCAAATAAAGCAAACATATATGGGTACATACAAAAGAATGGGGGTGGTAGAAGATAATATTAGTGTTCAGTGAGAAACCACAAGGTCTCCTCTGAATACTTTTTATTTTCTTCTCCGAGGCTATGGGTCCCCACATTGGCACCAGAGGTGGTACCTCACAAATTTATATTTTATATATATATATATATATATATATATATATTATATATATATATATTATATATATATATATATATATGCGAACAAGCCTGAATGGTCCCCAGGACAATATGCAACAGAAAACTCACACCCCAGAAGTGACAATTCTTCAACTGCAATGCACAACTGAGTTTTCAGTTGCATATAGTCCTGGGGACCATCCAGGCTTGTTCGCATTTGTGTTCCTCACGTGAGCCCAAAAGAATGAGGTGATTTGATAAAATGCTATGCCCAAGATTACCATCCGAGTGCCGGCGGGCTGATGGGCTAAATAGTCTCGGCTACCATCAGTTTATGTCTGGTCGTGATGGTCAAGTGGATTAAGGCGTCCTGAACATACCAGTTGCGTTGCTCATAGCAGTATGGGTTCGAGTCACTTCTGGGGTGGCAGTTATATATATATATATATATATATATATATATATATATATATATATATATATATATATATATATGTCGTACCTAGTAGCCACACAAATGGTAGAGTGGTTAAGGTCTTCTGTACACCTGTTTCATAGTGCTCTGGGCAATATGGGTTCGAGTCACTTCGCGGGTGTGGAATTTTCAGGTGCAAATATGACAGGAGACCATTCAGGCTTGTTCACATTTGTGTTGCTCACGTGGCCCCTCAAAATGAGGTGATTTGATAAAATAACTATGCCCGAAAATTACATTCAAAGTGACGTTGGGATGATGGGCAAATAGCCTCAACAACAGTCATATTTTGTACGGTCACTGATGGTCGAGTAATTATTGTAGAATAGTTGCATAGTGCTCCTGGCAGTATGGGTTCGAGTCACTTCTGGGGTGAGGAGTTTTCATTTGCATATATGATTGGGACCATTTAATCTTGTTTGCATATGTGTTTCTCACGTTTCCACACAAAATGAGGTGATTTGATGAAAGAACTATGCCCAATATTACCATCAAAGTGCCATTGGGATGATGGGCAAATAGCTTCTGCTATCATCATCTTTTGAACAGTCACTGATGGTCGAGTGGTTAAGGTTTCATGTACACCAGTTGCATAGTACTCCTGGCAGAATGAGGTTGAGTCACTTCTGGGGTGTTGAGTTTTCAAACGCATATGCGCCTTAGGACCATTCAGGCTTGTTCGCATTTGTGTTGCTCATGTGAGCAAACAAAATGAGGTGATTTAATCAAATACCTGTGCCCAAGATTACAATGAAAGTGCCGTCAGGATGATGGGGAAATAGCCTCGGCTATTATCATCTTTTGTGCAATCACTGATGGTCGAGAGGTTAAGGTGTCCTGTACACCATTTGCATAGTGCTGCTGGCAGTACGGGTTCGAGTAACATATGGGGGTATGGAGTTTTCAATTGCAAATATGCCTGGAGACCATTCAGGCTTGTTCTCATTTGCGTTGCTCACGTGGCCCCTCAAAATGAGGTGATTTGAGAAAATAACTATTCCCAAGATTACCATCAAAGTGCCGTCAGGATGATGGGCAAATAGCCTCGGCTACCATTATCTTTTGTACGGTCACTGATGGTCGAGTTATTAAGGTCTCCTCCCAGGAAACAATTTTAGGTTGCCACAACGTATCTGGAAAGTGTTGGAAAGTAGGGGCAATGTTTGTTTTCACGCATTAGATGCGTAATTTTGTGTGGATGTAAATAAGTTTCTAAAACGTATTGCACGAAACGTTGGCTAAAAAAAATTTGAAGCCTTGTGGCAACCTTAAATGTTTCATAATCGTAGTTTTTTATTGCTGGTATTTATATAAATGTCGAAATATAAAAGTATATTTCAACATTTAGTAAAAAGAAACAAGATCATAATAAAGGTTAATTCATCATTTTTATTCATTTTTTTAGGAAGAGGTCGAGGAGGAGGGAGGAAGAATTCCAGGTAAGAGGATGAAGTCGAGTAGGAAGGAGGAGGAGATCGAGGAGGAAGGAGGAGGAGGAGGAGAGAGAGGAGGAGGCGGGTGAGGAGTAAGAAGGATGGCGAGAAGGAAGGAGGAGGAGGGCGAGAAGAGGGGGAAAGAGGAGGGCGAGAAGGAAGGAGGAGGAGGCCGAGGAGTAGGAAAGTGGAGGTAGAAGAAGGGCAAGAAGGAAGGAGGAGGAGGAGAGTGAGTAGGAAGGAGAAGGAGGCGAGAAGGAAGGAGGAGGAGGGAAGAGGGCGAGGAGGAAGGACGAGGAGGAAGGAGGAGGAGGGCGAGGAGGAAGGAGGAGGAGGGCAAAGAGGGAGGAGGGCGAGGAGGAGGGCAAAGAGGGAGGAGGCGAGGAGGAAGGAGGAGAGCGAGGAAGGAGGAGGGCGTGGAGGATGGAGGAGGAAGGGGGAGGAGGGCGAGGAGGAAGGAGGAGGCCGAGGAGGAAGGAGTGAGAGAGGAGGAGGAGGAGGACGAGGTGGAAGGAGGAGGAGTAGGGCGAGGAGGGAGGAGGAGGAGTAAGGAGGAGGACGAGAAGGAAGGAGGGGAAAAGGAGGAGAGCGAGGAGGAAAGAGAAGGAGAGCGAGGAGGAAGAAAAAAGAGGGCGAGGAAGAAGGAGGAAAAGAAGAAGAGCGAGGAGGAAGGAGGAAGAATTCCAGGTAAGAGGGTGAGGTCGAGGAGAAAGGAGGAGGTCGAGGAGGAAGGAGGAAGAGGGCGAGGAGGAAGGAGGAGGAGGAAGGAGGAGGAGGGCGAGGAGGACGGAGGAGGAGGGCAAGGAGGAGGGAGGAGGGCGAGGAGGAAGGAGGAGGAGCGTGAGGAGGAGGAGGAGGGCGAGAAGGAAGGAGGAGGGCGAGGAGGAAGGAGGAGAAGGGCGAAGAGGGAGGAGGAGGAAGGAGGAGGGCGTGGAAAATGGAGGAGAGCGAGGAGGAAGGGGGAGGAGGAGGGCGAATAGGAAAAAGGAGGCCGAGAAGGAAGGAGGGGGACGGTGAGGAGGAAGGAGGAGGGCGAGGAGGAAGGAGGAAAACGAGGAGGAAGGAGGAAGGAGGAGGAGAGCGAGGAGTAGGAGGGCGAAGAGGAAGGATGAGGAGGAGGCGAGTGAGGAGGAAGGAGGAAAGAGGAGAGCGAGGAGGAAGGAGGAGGAAGGCGAGGAGGAAGGAGGAGAGAAAGAGAGTGAGGAGTAAGGAGGAAGAATTCTAGGTAAGAGGGTGAGGTCGAGGAGAAAGGAGAAGGTCGAGGAGATAGGAGGAGGAGGAAGGAGAAGGAGGGCGAGGAGGAAGGAGGAGGAGGAAGGAAGAGGAGGGTGAGGAGGACGGAGGAGGAGGCGAGCAATGAAAAAGGATGAAGAGGGCGAGGAAGAAGAAGGAGAGCAAGGAGGAGGGCAAGAAAGAAGGAATAACAGGTCGAAGAGGAAGGAGGAGGGCGAGGAGGAAGGAGGAGGAGGAAGAAGAAGGGCAAAGAGGAAGGAGGAGAAGGAGGAAGAAGAGGAGGAGGGCGAGGAGGAAGGAGGTGGACGAAGAAGGAGGGCAAAGAGAAAGGAGGAGGAGGAGGGCGAGGTGGAAGGAGAAGGAGGAGAGCAAGGAGGAAGAAGGAGGAGAGGGCGAGGAAGAAGGAGAAGAGCGAGGAGGAGGAGGAGGAGGAGGAGGACGAGAAGGAAGGAATAGGAGGTCGAGGAGGATTGGGGGTGGGCGAGGAGGAGGAGGAGAGCGAGCAGGAAGAAGGAAGAATTCCAGGTAAGAGGATGAGGTCGAGGAGAAAGGAGGAGGTCGAGGAGGAAGGAGGAGGTCGAGGAGGAAGGAGGAGGAGCGCAAGGAGGAGGGAGGAGGAAGGAGGAGGGCGAGGAGGAGGAAGGAGGAGGGTAAAGAGGAGGGCGAGGGAGAAAGGAGGAGGGCGAGGAGGAAGGAGGAGGAGAGCGAGGAGGAAGAAGGAAAACGAGGAGAAAGGAGGAGGAGGGAAAGGAGGAGAGAGGAGGAAGGAGGAGGGGAAGGAGGAGGAGGGCGAGGAGGAAGGAGAGCAAGGAGCAAGAAGGAGGAGGAGGAAGGAGGAAGAGGGCGAGGAAGAAGGATGAGAGCGAGGAGGAGGAGGAGGACGAGAAGGAAGGAATAGAAGGTCGAGGAGGAAGGAGGTGGGCGAGGAGGAAGAGGAGGAGGAGGAGAGTGAGGAGGAAGGAGGAGGAGGAGGAGAGCGAGGAAGAAGGATGAGGAGGAGGAAGAGGAGAAGAGAGAACGAGGATGAAGGAGGAGGAGGGAAAGGAGGAGGGAGAAGGAAGGAGGAGGGGAAGGAGGAGGAGGGCGAGGAGGAAGGGCGAGGAGGAAGGAGGAGTATCAGGGCGAAGAGAAAGGAGGAGGGCGAGGAGGGAGGAAAGGAGGAGGAGAGCGAGGAGGAAGGAGGAGAGCGAGGACGAAGGAGGAGTAGGGCGAGGAGGAAGGAGGAGGAGAAGTAGGAAGGAGGGAGGAGGGCGAGGAGGAGGACGAGAAGAAAGGAGGTGGAGAGTGAGGAAGGAGGAGGGCGAGGAGGATGGAGGAGGAGAGCAAGTAGGAAGGGGGAGGAGGAGGAGGGCGAATAGGATGGAGGAGGCCGAGGAGGAAGGAGGAGGAAAAGAGCGAGGAGAAAGGAGGAAGAGAAGTGCGGGGAGGGAGAGGGAGGAGGCGGAACAGGAGAAAGGAGGAGGGCGAGAAGGAAGAGAGGAGGGCGAGAAGGTAGGAGGAGGAGGGCGAGAAGGAAGGAAGAGGGCGAGGAGGAAGGAGGAGGAGGTCGAGGAAGAAGGAGGGCAAGGAGGAGAGCGAGGAGGAGGGCGTCGAGGAAGGAGGAGGAGGAGAGCAAGGAGGAAAGAGGAGTAGGAGGGCGAAGAGGAAGGAGGAGGGCTAGGAGGAAGGAGGAGGAGGGCTAGGAGGAAGGAGGAGGAGGAGAGCGAGGAGGAAGGAGGAAGAATTCCAGGTAAGAGGATGAGGTGAGCGAGGAGGAGGGCGAGGAGGAAGGAGGAGGAGGAGGAGGGAGGAGAGCGAGGAGGAAGGAGGAGGAGGAGGGCGAAGAGGAAGGAGGAGGAGGAGAGCGAGGAGGAAGGAGGAGGAGGAAGGACCAGGAGGGCGAGGAGGAAGGAGGAGGAAGGAGGAGAAGGAAAGTGAGGAGGAAGGAGGAGGAGGAGGGCGAGGAGGAAGGAGGAGGAGGAAGGACGAGGAGGGCGAGGAGGAAGGAGGAGGAAGGAGGAGAAGGAAAGCGAGGAGGAAGGAGGAGGAGGGCGAGAGGAAGGCCAGGAGAAAGGAGGTAGGCAAGGAGGAAGGAGGAGGAGGGCGAGGAGGAAGGAGGAGGGTAGGAGGAAGGAGGAGGAGGGCCTGGAGGAAGGAGGAGGAGAGCGAGGAGGAGGAGGAAGTGCGAGGAGGAGCGAGGAGGAAGATTGCGAGGAGGAGGGCGAGGAGGAAGGAGGAGGAGAGCGAGGAGGAAGGTCGAGGAGAAGGAGGTCGAGGCATAGGAGGAAGGAGTAGGTCTAAGAGGAAGGAGGAAGAAGGGGGAGAGGAAAGGAGGAGGGGGGAAGGAGCAGGACGTCTGGGGGGGGGGTGGAAAGGGGTTAATTAGGTAACGGAGGAGAAGAGAAGGGGGAAGAATAGCAGGGGTAGGAGTAGTACTGGTAAGAGGGGGGGGGAAGAGGAGGAGGAGGAGTAAGAGAAGGGGATGAGAAGGAAGGGGAAGAGGAGGGGTAGAGAGGAGGGGTTAGAGAAGGGGAAGAGGAGGAAGGGGAAGAGAGGAGGGGCAAGGGAAGGAGGGATGAGAAGAAAGGGGAAGAGGAGGGGGAGGGGTAAGGGAAGGGGGACGAGGAGGAAGGGGAAAAGGAGGGGGAGGGTAAGAGAAGGAGGGGATGAGTAGGAAGGGGAAGAGAGGAAGGGGCAAGAGAAGGGGGGATGAGGAGGAAGGGGAAGAGAGGATGGGCAGGAGAAGGGGGGATGAGGAGGAAGGGGAAGAGGGGAGGGGTAAGAGAAGGAAGGTGAGGAGCAGGGGGAGGGGTAAGCAAAGGGGGGGATGAGGAGGAAGGGGAAGAGAGGAGGGGCAAGGGAAGGAGATGAGAAGAGGAGGGGGAGGGGTAAAGGAAGGGAGATGAGGAGAAGGGGGAAATGAAGGGGATGAGGAGGAAGGGGAAGAGGGGAGGGGTAAGAGAAGGAAGGTGAAGAGCAGGGGGAGGGGTAAGAGAAGGAAGGTGAAGAGCAGGGGGAGGGGTAAGCAAAGGGGGGGGGATGAGGAGGAAGGGGAAGAGAGGAGGGGCAAGAGAAGGGGGGAGGATGAGGAGCAAGGGGAAGAGGGGAGGGGTAAGAGAAGGAAGGGGTAGAGCAGGGGAGGGAGGGGGTGATGGTCACTACGCGGGGGTATAAACACTGGACCACCCGGGTGATGGTCAGCTGGCTACTACTGACCCTCGCCTGGTGGGACCCACATCAGCTGGCTACTACTGACCCTCGCCTGGTGGGACCCACATCAGCTGGCTACTACTGACCCTCGCCTGGTGGGACCCACATCAGCTGGCTACTACTGACCCTCGCCTGGTGGGACCCACATCAGCTGGCTACTACTGGCCCTCGCCTGGTGGGACCCACATCAGCTGGCTACTACTGACCCTTGCCTGGTGGGACCCACATCAGCTGGCTACTACTGACCCTCGCCTGGTGGGACCCACATCAGCTGGCTACTACTGACCCTCGCTGGTGGGACCCACATCAGCTGGCTACTACTGACCCTCGCCTGGTGGGACCCACATCAGCTGGCTACTACTGACCCTCGCCTGGTGGGACCCACATCAGCTGGCTACTACTGACCCTCGCCTGGTGGGACCCACATCAGCTGGCTACTACTGACCCTCGCCTGGTGGGACCCACATCAGCTGGCTACTACTGACCCTCGCCTGGTGGGACCCACATCAGCTGGCTACTACTGACCCTCGCCTGGTGGGACCCACATCAGCTGGCTACTACTGACCCTCGCTGGTGGGACCCACATCAGCTGGCTACTACTGACCCTCGCCTGGTGGGACCCACATCAGCTGGCTACTACTGACCCTTGCCTGGTGGGACCCACATCAGCTGGCTACTACTGACCCTCGCCTGGTGGGACCCACATCAGCTGGCTACTACTGACCCTCGCCTGGTGGGACCCACATCAGCTGGCTACTACTGACCCTCGCCTGGTGGGACCCACATCAGCTGGCTACTACTGACCCTCGCCTGGTGGGACCCACATCAGCTGGCTACTACTGACCCTCGCCTGGTGGGACCCACATCAGCTGGCTACTACTGACCCTCGCCTGGTGGGACCCACATCAGCTGGCTACTACTGACCCTCGCCTGGTGGGACCCACATCAGCTGGCTACTACTGACCCTCGCCTGGTGGGACCCACATCAGCTGGCTACTACTGACCCTCGCCTGGTGGGACCCACATCAGCTGGCTACTACTGACCCTCGCCTGGTGGGACCCACATCAGCTGGCTACTACTGACCCTCGCCTGGTGGGACCCACATCAGCTGGCTACTACTGACCCTCGCCTGGTGGGACCCACATCAGCTGGCTACTACTGACCCTCGCCTGGTGGGACCCACATCAGCTGGCTACTACTGACCCTCGCCTGGTGGGACCCACATCAGCTGGCTACTACTGACCCTCGCCTGGTGGGACCCACATCAGCTGGCTACTACTGACCCTCGCCTGGTGGGACCCACATCAGCTGGCTACTACTGACCCTCGCCTGGTGGGACCCACATCAGCTGGCTACTACTGACCCTCGCCTGGTGGGACCCACATCAGCTGGCTACTACTGACCCTCGCCTGGTGGGACCCACATCAGCTGGCTACTACTGACCCTCGCCTGGTGGGACCCACATCAGCTGGCTACTACTGACCCTCGCCTGGTGGGACCCACATCAGCTGGCTACTACTGGCCCTCGCCTGGTGGGACCCACATCAGCTGGCTACTACTGACCCTCGCCTGGTGGGACCCACATCAGCTGGCTACTACTGACCCTCGCCTGGTGGGACCCACATCAGCTGGCTACTACTGACCCTCGCCTGGTGGGACCCACATCAGCTGGCTACTACTGACCCTCGCCTGGTGGGACCCACATCAGCTGGCTACTACTGACCCTCGCCTGGTGGGACCCACATCAGCTGGCTACTACTGACCCTCGCCTGGTGGGACCCACATCAGCTGGCTACTACTGACCCTTGCCTGGTGGGACCCACATCAGCTGGCTACTACTGACCCTCGCCTGGTGGGACCCACATCAGCTGGCTACTACTGACCCTCGCCTGGTGGGACCCACATCAGCTGGCTACTACTGACCCTCGCCTGGTGGGACCCACATCAGCTGGCTACTACTGACCCTCGCCTGGTGGGACCCACATCAGCTGGCTACTACTGACCCTCGCCTGGTGGGACCCACATTAGCTGGCTACTACTGACCCTCGCCTGGTGGGACCCACATCAGCTGGCTACTACTGGCCCTCGCCTGGTGGGACCCACATCAGCCGGCTACTACTGACCCTTGCCTGGTGGGACCCCATCAGCTGGCTACTACTGACCCTCGCCTGGTGGGACCCACATCAGCTGGCTACTACTGACCCTTGCCTGGTGGGACCCACATCAGCTGGCTACTACTGACCCTCGCCTGGTGGGACCCACATCAGCTGGCTACTACTGACCCTCGCCTGGTGGGACCCACATCAGCTGGCTACTACTGACCCTCGCCTGGTGGGACCCACATCAGCTGGCTACTACTGACCCTCGCCTGGTGGGACCCACATCAGCTGGCTACTACTGGCCCTCGCCTGGTGGGACCCACATCAGCTGGCTACTACTGACCCTCGCCTGGTGGGACCCACATCAGCTGGCTACTACTGACCCTCGCCTGGTGGGACCCACATCAGCTGGCTACTACTGACCCTCGCCTGGTGGGACCCACATCAGCTGGCTACTACTGACCCTCGCCTGGTGGGACCCACATCAGCTGGCTACTACTGACCCTCGCCTGGTGGGACCCACATCAGCTGGCTACTACTGACCCTCGCCTGGTGGGACCCACATCAGCTGGCTACTACTGACCCTTGCCTGGTGGGACCCACATCAGCTGGCTACTACTGACCCTCGCCTGGTGGGACCCACATCAGCTGGCTACTACTGACCCTCGCCTGGTGGGACCCACATCAGCTGGCTACTACTGACCCTCGCCTGGTGGGACCCACATCAGCTGGCTTCTACTGACCCTCGCCTGGTGGGACCCACATCAGCTGGCTATTACTGACCCTCGCCTGGTGGGACCCACATCAGCTGGCTACTACTGACCCTCGCCTGGTGGGACCCACATCAGCTGGCTACTACTGACCCTCGCCTGGTGGGACCCACATCAGCTGGCTACTACTGCCCTCGCCTGGTGGGACCCACATCAGCTGGCTACTACTGGCCCTCGCCTGGTGGGACCCACATCAGATGGCTACTACTGACCCTCGCCTGGTGGGACCCCATCAGCTGGCTACTACTGACCCTCGCCTGGTGGGACCCACATCAGCTGGCTACTACTGACCCTCGCCTGGTGGGACCCACATCACAACCCTCGCTGCCTCACCAACTTGCAGTGTTCACTTAATAATTTTATTTAATTTATTAGTAAAATCGGAGATAAAGTTATGCAAAACATTATTATCTTATTCTTTATTTTTCTTGCTGTATTTGATGAAGATGAACACACCATAGTCATCTACCAAGACCTGCCTGTATAATCCAGCGCCCTAACACGTCATGGCAACTCTGTAGGCCTATAGTGTATAGCTCCATGACTCACACAGGTCCCATTACACTCCCTCCCCATCTTTCCCTCTTCCCTCCTCCCTTCTTACCCCCACCTCTTCCCCTTCCTTCTCATCCCCCTTCCTCACTCCTCCTCTTCGCCCTCTCCTGCTTCCCTCTACTACTCTTCTCCCCTTGCTATTCTCCCCCCTCCTCTTCTCCTCCTTCACTTAGTTCCCCCCTCCCCGACGTCCTCCTCCTTGCACCTCCCCCTTCCCCTCCCCCGTCCTCCTAGACATACTCCTTCCTCCTCTACCTCATCCTCCTTCCTCCTCTGCCTCGACCTCTTCCTCCTCGATCTTCTCCTTAATTCCTCCTCGTCCTCCTCCTCCTTCCACCTCGCCCTCCTCCTTCCTACTTGTCCTACTCCTTCTTCCTCGCCCTCCTCCTCCTTCCTCCTCGCTCTCTTCCTCCTTGCCATCCTCCATACTTCTCGCCCTCCTCCACCTTCCTCCTCGCCCTACTCCTCCTTCCTCCTTGCCCTCCTCCTCCTACCTCCTCCTCCTTCATCTCCCCCTCCTCCTCCTTCGTCCTCGCTCTCTTCCTCCTTCCTCCTCGTCCTCCTCCTTCCTCCTCACCATCCTCCTTCCCTCTCATCTTACTCCTCCTCCTCCTCCTTCCACCTCGCCCTCCTCCTTCCTCCTCGTCCTACTCCTTCTTCCTCGCCCTCCTCCTCCTTCCTATTCGCCTTCCTCCTCGCCCTCCTCCTTCCTCCTCGCCCTCCTCCTCCTTCCTCCTCGCCCTCCTCCTCCTTCGTCCTCGCTCTCCTCCTCCTTCCTCCTCGTCCTCCTCCTCCTCCTTCCTCCTCCTTCCTCCTCACCATCCTCCTCCTCCTCACCATCCTCCTTTCTCCTCGCCCTCCTCCTTCTTCCTTGCCCTACTCCTCCTTCCTCCTTCTCCTCGCCCTCCTCCTCCTTCCTCCTCGCCCTCCTCCTCCTTCCTCCTCGCCCTACTTCTCCTTCCTCCTCGCTCTACTCCTCCTTCCTCCTCGCTCTCCTCCTCCTCCTTCCTCCTCACCCTCCTCCTTCCTTCTCGCCCTCCTCCCTCCTCCTCGCCCTCTTCCTCCTTCCTCCTCACCCTCCTCGTCCTTCCTTCTCGCCCTCCTCCTCCTTGAATCTGTGGAATCTGTGGAAATGAATGAGCAAATGTGCTGGCTGCTGAAGGCGCTGAAGGAAACCACGTTGGTTTCATTTTGGATACCAATGTCCATGGAGATTCAGAATGGAAACAATTATAGTTGAGCATGCAGAGGAGTGTAAGAATCTGTGGTTGAGAGTGAAGGACACAGCCTTGACAACTATACTTCAGAGAATGTAAACATGCAAACATTGAGAATGTAGGACAACAAAAAGTCTTCAGAATCTTTCACACCGCTATTGAGCAACATTTACAATTTATATAAATTATTTTTGGGAATAATACTTACATTTTATATTTAAACATGATATTAGTGTTTAGTGGAATACATAAGGAGTCAAATTGTGTTAAAAAGAGCGATTTTTAGAAAATTTAGAAAACTACTTATTCTGATCATAGAATAACTAAATGTATTTTGAAGGTTTCATTCAGCCATTAAATATCATTCACAATTTATTAATGAATTTTACAAAAAACAATCCATAAAATTTATATTTAAACATGTAAAACTATTTGTAATACATTAGGAACAAAAAAGTTGTAGAAAAACAATTTATTATAAAACCTATGTGTTTGGATTTTTGTATTAAAAGTTTTCTCAAAGGCTCTCCTGCACCATTCTCATGCAAGTCATTCCTACACCTATGGGAAGAGATAGATGAATGTTTTCTATACGATTTGTGTTTGCTGAGCTGTACACCAGTTGCATAGTGCTTCTGGCAGTATGGGTTCGAGTCACTTCTGCGGTGTGAAGTGATTTGATAAAATAACTATGGCCAAGATTACCATCAAAGTGCTGTTAGGATGATGGGCAAATAGACTCAGCTACCATCATCTTTTGTATGATCTCTGATGGTCGAGTGGTTAAGGTCCCCTGTACACCAGTTGCATAGTGCTCTTGGAAGTACTGGTTCAAAGTCACTTCTGGGTGAAGAGTTGTCAGTTGCATATATGCCTGGGACCATTCAGGATTATTCGCATTTGTGTTGCTCACGTGGCACAACAAAATGAAGTGATTTGATAAAATAACTATGCCCAAAATTACCATCAAAGTACCGTCAGAATGATGGGCCAACCCAGCAAACACAAAACGTTTTGGAAACCTTCTCCAAAGTTTCAACATGGTTGTCGGGAGAGATAAGTTTCATGTGTGGTTCAACAAGCACATGAGCAACCTTTAACCCAAGAATGGTCATTATATTTCTTTATGTAATACAGCAAATGCTGCCTTTTCTTACACTTATTTCACCTTTATTTACTAAAAAAATATTTTGTTCTTGTTTAAATATTAAATTTATTTACATTATACATATAAATTGTGAATGCTGTGACTTAGTTGTATGATAGGTGTGCAAAACATTTACTTTTTATGATAATCTTGCTAAAAATTGTTTGTAAAGCCCTGTTTGCTAAATGCTGTATTCAGTAATACTATTTTTATGTTTTAATTATATTTTGGTACTTTATGCATTATACATCAACATAAATAGAAAATGCTGCTGCATAGGTGTATGAAGGACACATGCAACATTTAATCTACCATTTTCTTCTAATAAAAATAGAGTACATCAAAATACCTCTTTATCGCATGCATCTGTATTATAGTAGATTTTACATTAATATCACTGAAGTACAAATAGGTGAGTACAGCTAGGCAAGTACAACAGCATGAGTGTAACTAGGAGAGTACATGTAGCTAGGTGAGTACATGTAGCTAGGTGAGTACATCTTGGTGAATGCTGCTAGATGAATACAAGTAGGTGAGTACAACTACATGAGAGTAATTAGGGGAGTGCATGTAGGTGAGTACAACTTACTATGTAACACCTCAGAACTACAGAAGTCAAGGAAGACGAGGGGAAGGGGAGTATGGAAGTGCATCCATACTGCACTTAGGGAGAAGGAGGGAGAGGAGGAAGGAGGAGTAGGAGGTCGAGGAGGAAGGAGGAGGGCGAGAAGGAAGGCGAGGTGGAAAGAGGAGGAAGAGAGCGAGGAGGAAGGACCAGGAGGAGGAGGAGGGCGAGGAGGAAGGAGGAAGAGGGCGAGGAGGGAGGAGGAGGAGGGCAAAGAGGAAGGAGGAGTAGGGCGAGGAGGAAGGAGGAGTAGGGCGAGGAGGAAGGAGGAGTAGGGCAAGGAAGAAGGAGTAGATGAGGAGGAAGGAGGGGAGGGCGAGGTGGAAGGAGGAGGAGGGCGAGGAGAAAGGAGGAAGTGGGCAAGGAGGAGTATGGAGGAGGGTGAGGAGGAAGGAAGAGTAGGGTGAGGAGGAAGGAGGAGGAGGAGGGTGAGGAGGAAGGAGGAGGCCGAGGAGGAAGAGTAGAAGATAGAGGAGCTCGAGGAGGAATTAAGGAGGAGGACAGCGAGCAGGAAGGACGAGGAAGAGGAGGAGGTCGAGGCAGAGGAGGAAGGAGGGAAGGGATGGAGAAGGTGCAAGGAGGAGAACGTCGGAGATGGAGGAACTAAGGGACCGAGGAGGAGGGAGAATAGCAGGGTAGAAGTAATAGAGGTAAGAGGGGGAGGGCGAAGAGGAGGAGGAGTGAGGGAAGGGGGATGAGAAGGAAGGGGAAGAAGGAAGAGAAGGGGGATTAGGAGGAGGGGGAAGAGAAGGGGATGAGGAGGAAGGGGAAGAGGAGGGAGGAGAGAGGAGGGGTAAGAGAAGGGGGTAAAGAGGAGGGAGGGGTAAGAGAAGGGTGGATGAGGAGGAGGGGAGGATGAAAATGAGGAGGAGGGGAAAGAGAAGGGGTATGAGGAGAATGGGGAAGAGAATGGGGTAGGGTAAGACAAGGGGGATGAGGAGGGGGAGGGTAAGAGAAGGGGGGATGTGAAGGAAGGGAAAAGAGGGGAAGGGTAAGAGAAAGGGAATGAGGAGGAGGAAGGGGAAGAGGAGGGGGAAGAGGGGAGGAGGGAAGAGAGGAAGGAGGGGAGGAGAAGATGGGGAGGGAGTGTAAAGGGATCAGTGTGACGGCTGGGGCATGTTCACAGTAGGCCTACAACAGTTGCCATGACGTGTTAGGACGCTGGATTATACAGGCATTTCTTGGTAGATATAATATTGCGTGTTCTTCTTCATAAAATACAGCAAGAAAAATAAAGAATCAGATAATAATGTTTTAAATAACTTTATCTCTGATTTTACTTCTGAATTAAATTAATATTATAAATTGAACATGCAGGTTGGTGAGGCAGCGACGGTTGTCGTGAGGGTCCCAACAGGGGCAGTACCCAGCTGACCATCACCGTGGTGAGCCAGTGTTTATACCCGAACGTAGTGACCATCACCCCTCCCCCTGATCTTCCCCTTCCTTCTATTACCCCTCCCCTCTTCCCCTTCCTCCTCATCCCCCTTCTCTTACCCCTCCCCCCCTTCCTTACCCACCTTCTCTTACCCCCCCCCCTTTTACCACCCCCCCCTCTTCCCCTTCCTCCTCATCTCCTTCTCTGACCTCTACCCCCTCCTCAACCTCCTTCTCTTACCCCTCCCCCTCTCCCCTCCTCTTCACCCTACCCACTCCCCCCCTCTTCCCCTTCCTTCTCATCCCCCTTCTCTTACTCCTCCTCCTCCTTCCCCCTCCCCTCCTCTTACCTGTACTGCTCCTACCCCTGCTATTCTTCCCCTCCTCTTCTCCTCCGTTACCTACGTTCTTCTCTTTCCCCACCTCCTCCTTTCCTCTTCCCCTTCTTCCTCTTAGACCTACTGCTTCCTCCTCTCTCATCCTCCTTCCGCCTCGACCTCCTCCTTAATCTCCTCCTCCTTCCTCCTCGATCTCCTCTCCTCCTTCCTCCTCGACATCATTCTCCTTCCTCCTCGACTTCATCCTTCTACCTGGAATTTTTCTTCCTTCCTGCTTCACCTCTTCCTCCTAGACCTACTCCTTCCTCCTCGACCTCCTCCTCCTTCCTTCTTAACCTCCTCCTTCCTCCTCCTTCTCGACCTCCTCCGCAAACTTTCTCCTCCTCCTTCCTATCTTACCAACTCCTCCTTCCTCTTCGACCTCATACTCCTCCTTTCTCTCAAGTAAGTGACCTCAGCATTAAAATTCATGTGTGTGTCCAGGATGATTCCTAGATACTGATAGGTGTCGACCCATTCTATTGGTTGACCCTGTACTGTGAGTTGGATGTTGGGCTTCGCTATTTTTATGGGCATGGCCTTTGACTTTGAGGGGTTGAGTTTGATCCCAATCTGTTTTGCCTCTTTACTGATGCAGTCTAAGCATTTGGGTGCAAGGCGCGCCGCATCCCTTCCTTTTATGATGATGACAAAGTCGTCCGCGTAGTTTAGCAGCCTGCAGTGATGTGGGAGTTTCAACCTCATTATTCTTTCCATTAAACAGTTGAAGAGAAGAGGGCTAGAATACCTCCTTGCGGTGTACCATTTTCATGTCTTTTGTACTCAGAGACTGTGCCATGAAGTTTTACTCTTGCTTCTCTGTTTATGAGACAGTTTTTGGTCCAGGAGAGCAGGTTGCCTCTGACCTCTTTGTCATGAGGCAGCAGAGAATAGCTGGGGCGCTAGCCAGTTCAAAGGCTTTTTCGAGGTCCAGGAATATCAGCATTCCTGGTCTGTCATTCAAGTGGGCTAACAGAGTTGTAATACATTCCACTGTGCCAACCCCTCTTCTATAGGCATACATATCATGGTGCAGTTTAGGCATTTTCCACTCCAGTCTGTTGAGTGCCATTCTGTCAGCCGTCTTGGCTGCACAGCTTTGGAGAGAGATGGGCCTGGGATTAGCTGGATCTTTGGGTTTTGGGATCGGCACTATGTCTGCTCTATTCCAAGCAGAAGGTCTAGTTTGAGAAGTCCAGGCTAAATTAATTAACCTTAGGTATGCAGCGTCTCCCTCTGGGCCGAGGTTTCTAATCATTTTATAGGTTATTTTGTCGGCTCCAGGGGATGTATCCTTGGAGTTTTTCTTAGCCCGATTGAGCTCATCCAGTGTGAAGGGGGCATTAGTGTCAGAGACTTCTTCACATGCTGTAAGGATTCTGTGCCACCTTTCTTCCTCTAGTCCGGTCTGTACTGCTAATACATCTGGTGGAAGTTGATTGCTGGCTGCTCTCTCTGCAAACCTGGTTGCCAGTACTTCGGCTTCCTGTTGAGGATCCTTGGGGTGTGGAGCTTTAGGTGTTTTATTCCCTTTGGCCCGGTGAATTTGCTGCCACATCTCTCCGAGAGGGTGTGTTCATTCAGGTGTGAACACCATTCCAGCCACTTTTGTTCTTTTATTTGTCTGGTCTCTCGATGTACATGTTCCTTGACCTCACAAAGTAAGATCCTGTTGCGGTCACTTGGCTGCTTTTTGTATAGCTTTCTTGTTCTATTGAGTCTATGGTTGAGTTCTTTGACACGTTCGCAATAGTACCAATGATCTTTATGGTGTCGGTGGACTGTTTTTTCAGTGGGATTGAGTGGTTGGCTGCACTTTGAATCGCTTTGACAAATTCTTGTTCTGCCTGATTAATGTCTTCGGGAAGATCATAGTTTCTTTGCCACTCTGAAATGAGGTTTTGAAATCGGTCCCAGTTTGCTAAAGCAAAGTTCCAGGCTTCAGATGGAGGCGGAGGTGGGGTGGGTAGGTCTAACTGAAGATCAATTTGGACCCCATAGTGGTCGCTTGAGTGTGGGCTCAACTGACCATGTTGCTGCATCTCTTAGGGAGGCTGAAACGAAGGTTAGGTCTAATCTGCCTCCTTGGATGTGGGTAGGTTCATTCTTGTTTAGGATTTGTATTTCTGGAAGCTGGTCCAGTAGATGTGTAATGTGTATGCCGGCTTCATTTGTTTGTTCGAGCCCAGTGCCAATCGATGATGGGCATTAAAATCTCCACAAATGATTGTGTTTGTTGTTGTCGCGTGTCCAAATAACATAGAGAGATCCATTTCGGCTGTGGAGACCTGTACACATTGAACACTTCAAGTTTGTCGTGTCTTAGCTCAATGGTGACTCCCATTACCTCTGTCCCTGCTCCACAATTGGGTGGGCTGGTTATGGATTGGAGATCAGGTCACATTTTACATAGATTGCACATCCCCTGGATTGCCCATTGATCCATGGAAGGAAGAAGCCTCGATAGCCTGAGATTTTAGGTTCTAATCCGGCTCGAAGCAAGCTCTCCTGTAGTATCAGGATGTCTATGCCTTGGTTGCTGCTATGCATTGCAAGTGTTGCAATTTAGTGCGCAGTCCTTGCGCATTCCATTGCAGGATCTTTAGAATTCTAGGTTCTTGGAATTGCTGATAATTCCGTGGTATCCATGGAGTCTGATGAACACCCATGGAAGTTGCAATTGGGTATAGGTTCTTAGTGGACCTGAAATTGCTCATCAATGTCGCTTTCCGACGAGCTGGACTCTATCTGCTTTTTATGGGGGTGTCTCCTGCCCTGCTGTCTTGACGGTGTGGATATTACATCTTCGAATTTTTTGAGCTTGTGCTCAATTGTCTTCCGAGTCTCTGTGGTTTGCTTGATTCCATGTGAAGACAGCAGACTTTCGATGAACTCAGTGACCAAAGTTTTGAGCATTGGCCAGAGAGCGTCCAGTTCAGTGGGAGCACTATTTAATGTTGTGCAGGTTAGGGCCTAGTGGCTTTTAGACCCTTCTCGGTGGTAACTTTGGCACTGGAATTGCTACTCCTATTGGCCCCAGTGTGCTTGCTGGATGAAATGGGAGGCCGACTGCTTTGAACATGATTCTTGTGTCCTCCATCTTTCTTTTTGTCCTGTACTGTCTTTTCACCCTTCACCATGGCCGATGGTGAAGGGCCGTGTGCCCCCTCTTCCTGAATGGGTAGACCCCACGCGGTTTTAGTGGGCATGGGAGCTGGTATTCGTTTTGGTTTGGGTTTCGGCTCCTCTGTAGGCGTGGTGGGGTTCGTTTGAAGCCTTTTGAGCCTTTCAGGGCATTTCAAGTTCCAGGCATGATGTGCCTTGGAACAATTTGGGCATTTTGCCTGAACAGGGTGGTTTGCCTTGAATTTATCAATACATGTTTTTGTATCATGGGGCTGGCTGCAGACTCCGCACCTCACTGGGCGTTGGCAGCCATCTTTGTGATGCCCAAATCTCTGACATCTAAAGCATCTTAGGGGTTCTGGGGTGTAAGGCCTGTGTTGAAACACCCCAGATTCCAAGGTCAAGTTTCTCCGGGATCCGTCCTCTTACTGTGAGAAGGACTTGTCGAGTTTCCTGTTTTGTGGTTCGTACTTGGCATCTCTCTGCTGACACCACATACTTCAGCTTTTCGAGATGGCCAAGGGCCATATGCAAGGGATAGTGGAGGACAATGATTTTACTTATTTTATCCTCTGGTTTCAGTTCCTCACATTTTGCGTAATTTTTTAGAATCGTAGCGGCCGACTCGTCTTTAGGCCTCAGAATGTATTCTCCTTTGAGATTAGGTTTTGCTCTGACCTGGAGCTGGGGTACTCTTTTTCCAGGTCCACTACAGTAGCGTAGGAAGACTTACCTTCCGTGTGCTGCACTTTGAAGACTGGAAGCGTAGATCTAGTCTGAGGCGCTGGGAGAGCTGGAGAGGCTGGAGAGATTAATGGGCGATGGTTCGTCATGGAGTGGCTTGTCTTGTTAGCCTTATTCACGTGATGCCACTCGCCGTCACTTTCAGAACTTGTATCCATTATCGATGGTCTTTTCCTACACTGAGCAGCATTGCTGGATCGATTATAAGTCAATTGGAATTCCATGATGAAATTCAAATGATCACTTGTGGAGTGGTCTAGTGAGTGAAGGTGATGTAGAACTTACACATCTTCGATTTGTATATATCTACATTTGAGTGAGGTGGATGGGGTGAGGTGGTATTAATAGGGTATTAAATTCCTAAACACAAGACAGAACACAAAACAATGGGTATTAAATGGAAGTGATTGTAGAAAGCCTATTGGTCCATATTTCTTGATGCTTCTATATTGGAGCGGAGTCTTGAGGTGGGTAGAATATAGTTGTGCATTAATTGGCTGTTGATTGCTGGTGTTGACTTCTTGATGTGTAGTGCCTCGCAGACGTCAAGCTGCTGCTATCGCTGTATCTATCGATGATTTCTGTGTTGTTTACTAGGATTTCTCTGGCGATGGTTTGGTTGTGGGAAGAGATTATATGTTCCTTAATGGAGCCCTGTTGCTTATGCATCGTTAAACGCCTAGAAAGAGATGTAGTTGTCTTGCCTATATACTGGGTTTTTTGGAGCTTACAGTCCCCAAGAGGGCATTTGAAGGCATAGACGACGTTGGTCTCTTTTAAAGCGTTCTGTTTTGTCTGGAGAGTTTCTCATGAGTAGGCTGGCCGTTTTTCTGGTTTTATAGTAAATCGTCAGTTGTATCCTCTGATTTTTGTCTGTAGGGATAACGTTTCTATTAACAATATCTTTCAGGACCCTTTCCTCCGTTTTATGAGCTGTGGAAAAGAAGTTCCTGTAAAATAGTCTAATAGGGGGTATAGGTGTTGTGTTAGTTGTCTCTTCAGAGGTTCCATGGCGTTTCACTTTCCTTCTTATGATGTCTTCGACGAAACCATTGGAGAAGCCGTTGTTGACTAGGACCTGCCTTACCCTACAGAGTTCTTCGTCGACTTGCTTCCATTCTGAGCTGTGGCTGAGAGCACGGTCGACATAGGCGTTAACAACACTCCTCTTGTACCTATCTGGGCAGTCGCTGTTGGCATTTAGGCACATTCCAATGTTCGTTTCCTTAGTGTAGACTGCAGTGTGGAAACCTCCGCTCTTTTCCATGACTTACATCTAGAAAGGGCAGCTTTCCATCCTTTTCCATCTCGTAAGTGAAACGCAGCACGGAACTCTGCTCAAATGCCTCCTTCAGCTCCTGCAGATGTCTGACATCAAGTACCTGTGTAAAAATGTCGTCAACATACCTGCAGTATATGGCCGGTTTCAAGTTCATGTCGACTAAGACTTTTTGCTCGATGGTACCCATGTAGAAGTTTGCAAACAGGACACCTAGGGGAGAACCCATTGCGACCCCATCTACTTGCTTATACATGTGCCCATCCGGCTCAAGAAGGGTGCCTCTTTAGTACAAGCTTGGAGTAGTTTCCTTAGAATATTTTCTGGTATGTCAAGAGGAGTACAGGCCGGATCACGATACACTCTGTCGGCTATCATCCCGATTGTCTCGTCCACAGGTACGTTGGTAAACAGTGATTCGACGTCCAACGAGGCTCTTATCCCTGTGGCCTGTGTGCCTCGCAGTAAGTCAACAAATTACTTTAGAGACTTCAGGCTGAAGGCGCAAGGGACATAAGGAGTCAGCAGGCTGTTGAGTCGCTTCGCCAGTCTGTACATGGGTGTGGGTATCTGGCTAATGATTGGCCGAAGTGGGTTTCCAGGCTTGTGTGTCTTGACATTTCCATACGCATATCCAGGTTTATATTCCCCAATAATCTTTGGCAGGTGGAGTCCGGATTTCTTGGCGTTCACAGTTTCGATCAGTTTGTTGACCTTTGCTTTCAATTCGGCTGTAGTGTCCTTCGTTACCCTTTGGAATTTAGTTTGGTCAGAGAGTATGAGGTTCATTTTCGCCATATATTCGTCTTTTTTAAGAATGACGTATATTGGCGACTTGTCACCTCTCCTGACAACTCTCTCCTTGTTCTCACGAAGGCTTTTAGCTGCCGCTTTGAGCTCGGGGGACAGTATGGTGCTTCTGTAGTTGCCTCGATTCTTTCCTCCTTCCACAATAAGTTCAATAGAACTTATTGCGGAAGAACTTCGTGAGAACAAGGAGATAGTTGTCAGGAGAGGTGACAAGTCGCCAATATACGTCATTCTTAAAAAAGACAAATATCTGACAAAAATGAACCTCATACTCTCTGGCCAAACTAAATTCCAAAGGGTAACGAAAGACACTACAGCCGAATTGAAAGCAAAGGTCAACAAACTGATCGAAACTGTGAACGCCAAGAAATCCGGACTCCACCTGCCAAAGATTATTGGGGAATATAAACCTGGATATGCGTATGGAAATGTCAAGACACACAAGCCTGGAAACCCACTTCGGCCAATCATTAGCCAGATACCCACACCCATGTACAGACTGGCGAAGCGACTCAACGGCCTGCTGACTCCTTATGTCCCTTGCGCCTTCAGCCTGAAGTCTCCAAAGGAATTTGTTGACTTACTGCGAGGCACACAGGCCACAGGGATAAGAGCCTCGTTGGACGTCGAATCACTGTTTACCAACGTACCTGTGGACGAGACAATCGGGATGATAGCCGACAGAGTGTATCGTGATCCGGCCTGTACTCCTCTTGACATACCAGAAAATATTCTAAGGAAACTACTCCAAGCTTGTACTAAAGAGGCACCCTTGTTGAGCCCGGATGGGCACATGTATAAGCAAGTAGATGGGGTCGCCATGGGTTCTCCCCTAGGTGTCCTGTTTGCAAACTTCTACATGGGTACCATCGAGCAAAAAGTCTTAGTCGACATGAACTTGAAACCGGCCATATACTGCAGGTATGTTGACGACATTTTTACACAGGTACTTGATGTCAGACATCTGCAGGAGCTGAAGGAGGCATTTGAGCAGAGTTCCGTGCTGCGTTTCACTTACGAGATGGAAAAGGATGGGAAGCTGCCCTTTCTAGATTTAAGTCATGGAAAAGAACGGAGGTTTCCACACTGCAGTCTACACTAAGGAAACGAACATAGGAATGTGCCTAAATGCCAACAGCGACTGCCCAGATAGGTACAAGAGGAGTGTTGTTAACGCCTATGTCGACCGTGCTCTCAGCCACAGCTCAGAATGGAAGCAAGTCGACGAAGAACTCTGTAGGGTAAGGCAGGTCCTAGTCAACAACGGCTTCTCCAATGGTTTCGTCGAAGACATCATAAGAAGGAAAGTGAAATGCCATGCAACCTCTGAAGAGACAACTAACACAACACCTATACCCCCTATTAGACTATTTTACAGGAACTTCTTTTCCACAGCTCATAAAACAGAGGAAAGGGTCCTGAAAGATATTGTTAATAGAAACGTTATCCCTACAGACAAAAATCAGAGGATACAACTGACGATTTACTATAAAACCAGAAAAACGGGCAGCCTACTCATGAGAAACTCTCCAGACACAAAGCAGAACGCTTTAAAAGAGACCAACGTCGTCTATGCCTTCAAATGCCCACTTGGGGACTGTAAGCTCCAAAAAACCCAGTATATAGGCAAGACAGCAACATCTCTTTCTAGGCGTTTAACGATGAATAAACAACAGGGCTCCATTAAGGAACATATAATCTCTTCCCACAACCAAACCATCGCCAGAGAAATCCAAGTAAACAACACAGAAATCATCGATAGATACAGCGATAGCAGGCGGCTTGACGTTTGCGAGGCACTACACATTAAGAAGTCAACACCAGCAATCAACAGCCAATTAATGCACAACTATATTCTACCCACCTCTAGACTCCGCTCCAATATAGAAGCATCAAGAAATATGAACCAATAGGCTTTCTACAATCACTTCCATTTCAATACCCATTGTTTTGTGTTCTGTCTTGTGTTGATGAAACTAATACCCTATTAATGCCACCTCTTGTTCTGTCTTGTGTTGATTAAATTAATACCCTATTAATGCCACCTCACCCCATCCACATCACTCAAATGCTGATATAAACAAAATCGGAGATGCGTATGCGGATAATGCCACCTCACCCCACCCCATTAATGCCACCTCACCCCATCCACCTCACTCAAATGTAGATATAAACAAAATCGGAGATGCGTATGCGTATAAACTATTCAGTTGTGTATTTGTAAACTAAAGTCTTTGAAAATGTAATAAGGTTTACGAAACGCGCTCGTGTCGCGTCAGACTAGAAATAAAAATGAATTTTGGAGAATTGATTTTTGAATTACCTCCAACAGTGAAAAGAAATGTACGAAAGATTGAGAAAATTCGTGTTAGAATTATTAATCTTACTTTTTCGGTCATATTTAATAATATATGTTTACAGGAAAGACTGCTACCAAAATATATATATATATATATATATATATATATATATATATATATATATATATATATATATATATATATATATATATATATATATATATATATATATATATATATATATATATATATATATATATATATATATATGTCGTACCTAGTAGCCAGAATGCACTTTTTGCCTACTATTCAAGGCCAGATTTGCCTATAAGCCAAGTTTTCCCGAATTAATATATTTTTTAATTTTTTCTATGAAATGATAAAGCTACCCATTTCATTATGTATGAGGTCAATTTTTTTTATTGAGTTAAAATTAACGTAGATATATGACCGAACCTAACCAACCTACCTAACCTAACCTATATTTATAGGTAGGTTAGGTTAGGTAGCCAAAAAAACTAGGTTAGGTTAGATTAGGTAGGTTAGGTAGACGAAAAACATTAATTCATGAAAACTTGGCTTATTAGGCAAATCGGGCCTTGAATAGTAGGCTGAGAAGTGCGTTCTGGCTATTAGGTACGACATATATATATATATATGTCGTACCTAGTAGCCAGAATGCACTTCTCAGCCTTCTATGCAAGGCCAGATTTGCCTAATAAGCCAAGTTTTCCCGAATTAATATATTTTCTCTAATTTGTTTCTAATGAAATGATAAAGCTACCCATTTCATAATGTATGAGGTCAATTTTTTTTTATTTGAGTTAAAATTAACGTAGATATATGACCGAACCTAACCAACCCTACCTAACCTATCCTAACCCATCTTTATAGGTTAGGTTAGGTTAGGTAGCCGAAAAAGTTAGGTTAGGTTAGGTTAGGTAGTCGAAAAACAATTAATTCAAGAAAACTTGGCTTATTAGGCAAATCGGGAGTTGCATAGTAGGCCGAGAAGTGCGTTCTGGCTACTAGGTACGACATATATATATATATATATATTATATATATATATATATATATTATATATATATATATATATATATATATATATGTATGTCGTACCTAGTAGCCAGAACTCACTTCTCAGCCTACTATGCAAGGCCCGATTTGCCTAATAAGCCAAGTTTTCATGAATTAATTGTTTTTCGACTACCTAACCTACCTAACCTAACCTAACCTAACTTTTTCGGCTACTTAACCCAACCTAACCTATAGAGATAGGTTAGGTTAGGTTAGGTAGGGTTGGTTAGGTTCGGTCATATATCTACGTTAATTTTAACTCAATGAACAAAAATTGACCTCATACATTATGAAATGGGTAGCTTTATCATTTCTTAAGAAAAAATTTAGAGAAAATATATTAATTCAGGAAAACTTGGCTTGTTAGGCAAATCGGGCCATGCATAGTAGGCTGAGAAATGAGTTCTGGCTACTAGGTACGACATGTATATATATATATATATATATATATATATATATATATTATAATATATATATATATATATATATATATATATATATATATATATATATATATATATATATATATATATATATATATATCGTACCTAATAGCCAGAACGCACTTCTCGGCCTACTATTCAAGGCCCGATTTGCCTAATAAGCCAAGTTTTCCTGAATTAATATATTTTCTCTAATTTTTTTCTTATGAAATGATAAAGCTACCCATTTCATTATTGTATGAGGTCAATTTTTTTTTTTGGAGTTAAAATTAACGTAGATATATGACCGAACCTAACCAACCCTACCTAACCTAACCTAACCTATATTTATAGGTAAGGTTAGGTTAGGTAGCCAAAAAAAGCTAGGTTAGGTTAGGTTAGGTAGGTTAGATAGACGAAAAAACATTAATTCATGAAAACCTGGCTTATTAGGCAAATCGGGCCTTGAATAGTAGGCTGAGAAGTGCGTTCTGGCTATTAGGTACGACATATATATATATATATATAATATATATATATATATATATATATATATATATATATATATAATATATATATATATATATATATATATATATATGTCGTACCTAGTAGCCAGAACGCACTTCTCAGCCTATTATGCAAGGCTCGATTTGCCTAATAAGCCAAGTTTTCATAAATTAATTGTTTTTGACTACCTAACCTACCTAACCTAACCTAACCTAACTTTTTCGGCTACCTAACCTAACCTAAGCTATAGAGATAGCTTAGGTTAGGTTAGGTAGGGTTGGCTAGGTTCGGTCATATATCTACGTTAATTTTAACTCAAATAAAAAAAATTGACCTCATACATAATGAAATTGGTAGCTTTATCATTTCTTAAGAAAAAAATTAGAGAAAATATATAAATTCAGGAATACTTGGCTTATTAGGCAAATCGGGCCTTGCATAATAGGCCAAAAAGTGCGTTCTGGCTACTAGGTACGACATATATATATATATATATATATATATATGTCGTACCTCGTAGCCAGAACGCACTTCTCAGCCTACTATGCAAGGCCCGATTTGCCTAATAAGCCAAGTTTTCATGAATTAATTGTTTTTCGACTACCTAATCTACCTAACCTAATCTAACCTAACTTTTTCGGCTACCTAACCAAACCTAACTTTTTCGGCTACCTAACCAAACCTAACCTATAAAGATAGGTTAGGTTAGGTTAGGTAGGGTTGGTTAGGTTCGGTCATATATCTACGTTAATTTTTACTCCAATAAAAAAAAATTGACCTCATACATAATGAAATGGGTAGCTTTATCATTTCATAAGAAAAAAATTAGAGAAAATATATTAATTCAGTAAAACTTGGCTTATTAGGCAAATCGGGCCTTGCATAGTAGGCTGAGAAGTGCGTTCTGGCTACTAGGTACGACATATATATATATATATATATATATATATATATATATATATATATATATATATATATATATATATATTATATATTATTATATATATATACATATATAATATATATATATATATATTATATATATATATATATATATATATGTCGTACCTAATAGCCAGAACGCACTTCTCAGCCTACTATTCAAGGCCCGATTTGCCTAATAAGCCAAGTTTTCATGAATTAATGTTTTTTCGTCTACCTAACCTACCTAACCTAACCTAACCTAGCTTTTTTTGGCTACCTAACCTAACCTTACCTATAAATATAGGTTAGGTTAGGTTAGGTAGGGTAGGTTAGGTTCGGTCATATATCTACGTTAATTTTAACTCCAATAAAAAAAATTGACCTCATACATAATGAAATGGGTAGCTTTATCATTTCATAAGAAAAAAATTAGAAAAAATATATTAATTCAGGAAAACTTGGCTTATAAGGCAAATCGGGCCTTGAATAGTAGGCCAAAAAGTGAGTTCTGGCTACTAGGTACGACATATATATATATATATATATATATATATATATATATATATATATATATATATATATATATATATATATATACTTTTGTCTAGGGCTTTTAGACTAAGGTATTTACAGTTACCTACCTGCAGCAAGCTTTCACAAACGTGTAGCCACACCGAGAGGGAGACTATTTCTGCTGGACTCATCCTTGTGGACACCTGTGTTCAGTGGTCACATTCAGAAATGTAACATGTGTTGAGAATGCTGGGGTGGGGGGGAGGGTTTAGATAAGACTCTTAGCCTGGCGGGTAGCGGGGGAGGGATGGAAATGTTGAGTTAAATAACTGAAGAACAAAGCATTACTTGAGTGTGTATAAATCATCAAATCCCTCGTCCTCCCCAATATCTCTCACTCCCTCGTCCCCTCGTTCTCCCTACCATTCCCCCTCCCTCGTCTCCTCATCCTCCCCACTATCCCCACTTCGGCATGATTTACTGCATCAAAGTTTTAATATACTTCAAAGTAGACAATTACAAGTATCAATTAAACCAAATTCGTGAAATACATTAGAATGGGAAAGTGAACAAACGAGACTCCAGCCTCTAGCTCAAGAAATTGATTTCATGGGACGGCAAGAGAAAACGAAACACAAACACAACAAAGCACCCAGCACAGCCGGGTGGATAAAGTAAGGCAGAAAGGCTCACTTCACTCTAAATGGCGAGACACTACTCCCAGCTTGGTGCACTATACCGAATAGAGACGGTAGACCATCTCCAGTGATGTAAGATATACTTCGTCATGATTTACCGCATCAAAGTCTGGTTTCGGGGGAAAACAATTTCACCAGGTCCCAGATACTATCGAAAATTGTCAACACCACCAACGCAGCACCACTGGACATCCGCACCGACGGCGTCGGTGCGGAACTCCTCTACTCAAGCGAGGCAGCTCTAAAACAACTGTTTGCTCCAGAACACCAGGACGGCCTACGAAACGCAGACCTAATCATCGTACCTACCCGGTGCTACTTGGCTGATAGAACCATCTTCGTCAGTCGCACCAGCGTCTTCATCGCCTCCCAGGTCCCTGACACCATTTTGTCAAGCATCAACATCTGAAACCCGGCGTTGACTACAATCCACGTTAAAGTCATCAGGAACGACGACAACCTACGGTCTACTCTGAAGGTGACCTTCTCTTCAGCTGCAGCAGTGACCCAAGCAGTAGAAAACGGTTTCAGATGCCTGGACATATCCATCACGCCAAACACTGTCAAGAAAGAACGTTACTACCTCATACGCCAATACCACAAGTGCTATTAGTAGACCAAGACACCAAGAACTGCCCACAAGCACAGGAAAAGTGCAGCATCTGCACTCAAAATCATCATTTCAGAGACTTTCAGTCGACCATCAAACTGTGTCTCAACTGCGAGGGAGCACACACACTGCCGGCTCCACGGACTGCCCCATAAGAACTGAAGACATTCGGAAATCGGCACCTGTCGGACCAACCACCAATCAGTCGGTGAGCTTCAACATTCAGGCCACGACGTTCTCAGTGTTACCCAACTCCTCTGCTACACCGACGTTCGCACCAGACCAGCCCCTCCCCACCTCACTGGGGGCCCAGCTCACCGGCGACGTCAGCCCAGACCATCAGCACACCAACCAACCAATTAGCGGCCTCGGCCGCCACCATCCTGAGCCCTCTGCTTACTAGCCTTGCGGAGAAGCTGGCAGGAAAAAACTTCACCAAGTACGCAGCTGTGCTCAACAGGCTACTAGGAACAAATGGTCTGTCTAAGATGTCGGTCCCATAGGATCTACTACAGACTCCACAACATACCACAACTCAACCAGTACAGATCCCAACATCGGCAGAAACCGGAGCAACATCGGAACCAACAACAACAACAATACCGGCGACGCCTCTGATACCGGAACCGACAAAGGCCAGCTGCACCAACGACTCAGGCTCCAGCTGACCACCAATCAGTGGCAACCGCAACTCCCTCCACCGGACTGCC
>NC_091200.1:32541237-32548737 GCF_040958095.1 Procambarus clarkii
CGTTGGTAAACAGCAAACTTCTACATGGGTACCATCGAGCAAAAAGTCTTAGTCGACATGAACTTGAAACCGGCCATATACTGCAGGTATGTTGACGACATTTTTACACAGGTACCTGATGTCAGACATCTGCAGGAGCTGAAGGAGGCATTTGAGCAGAGTTCCGTGCTGCGTTTCACTTACGAGACGGAAAAGGATGGGAAGCTGCCTTTTCTAGATGTAACAGTCATGGAAAAGGGCGGAGGTTTCCACACTGCAGTCTACACTAAGGAAACAAACATAGGAATGTGCCTAAATGCCAACAGCGACTGCCCCGACAGGTACAAGAGGAGTGTTGTTAATGCATACGTCGACCGTGCTCTCAGCCACAGCTCAGAATGGAAGCAAGTCGACGAAGAACTCTGTAGGGTAAGGCAGGTTCTAGTCAATAACGGCTTCTCCAATGGTTTCATCGAAGACATCATAAGAAGGAAAGTGAAAAGCCATGCAACCTCTGAAGAGACAACTAACACAACACCTATACCCCCTATTAGACTATTTTACAAGAACTTCTTTTCCACAGCTCATAGAACGGAGGAAAGGGTCCTGAAAGATATTGTTAATAGAAACGTTATCCCTACAGACAAAAATCAGAGGATACAACTGACGATTTACTATAAAACCAGAAAAACGGCCAGCCTACTCATAAGAAACTCTCCAGACACAAACAGAACGCTTTAAAAGAGACTAACGTCGTCTATGCCTTCAAATGCCCACTTGGAGACTGTAAGCTCCAAAAAACCCAGTATATAGGCAAGACAACAACATCTCTTTCTAGGCGTTTAACGATGCATAAGCAACAGGGCTCCATTAAGGAACATATAATCTCTTCCCATAACCAAACCATCGCCAGAGAAATCCTAGTAAACAACACAGAAATCATCGATAGATACAGCGATAGCAGGCGGCTTGACGTTTGCGAGGCACTACACATCAAGAAGTCAACACCAGCAATCAACAGCCAATTATTGCACAACTATATTCTACCCACCTCAAGACTCCGCTCCAATATAGAAGCATCAAGAAATATGGACCAATAGGCTTTCTACAAACACTTCTATTCAATACCCATTGTTTTCTGTTCTGTCTTGTGTTGATACTTTTAATACCCTATTAATATCCCCTGTTCTGTCTTGTGTTAATGCCACATCATCCTTCCCACCTCACTCAAATGTAGATATAATATCAGAGAGACGTAAGTTCTAATCATTTGTGTATTTGTGAAGTCTTTGAAAATGTAATAAGTTTTACGAAACGCGCCCGTGTCGCGTCAGACTAGAAATAAAAATGAATTTTGGAGAAGTGATTTTTGATTTACCTCCGACAGTGAAGCGTAATGTACGAAAGATTGAGAAAATTCGTGTTAGAATTATTAATCTTACTTTTTCGGTCATATTTAATAATATATGTCTACAGGAAAGACTGCTACCAAAATATACTAATATTAAAGTGCACGACCCAGCAGCAAGGAATCAAGCCTTCACGATAAAATATCGCCAGGATCTGATTCGTGATCAGATATACAAGGCAGAGAATGAAATCAAAGGCAACAAAACGCAACTACTTCATGCTACAAACGAGTGGAGAAATAGCAACATCGACCATAGTATCCGTACCCGCATTGAACAACACCTCGACATCCTCACAGACCAACATCACCTCAGCACTGAAACAAGGATTATCAAGAAACTAACAACATTATATGGAGGACCTATGGCAATTCCACGACCAAGAGATGGCTTCCTGAACCTTGCAGGAATTAACCTCACTGAGGACCAAGTCACTCTCCTAAATCTGGGCATAAACTGTCATGTTATGTCCAGACCGAGTGAAATGGCCCGGAAAGTAGAGTTGGAAATTCTGTTGGACGACATATTCGACCTCGAGACACAAAAGAAGGTCACTACCAAAGATACCTTACAAGCAGAACTTATTGCAGAAGGAGGAAAGAATCGAGGCAACTACAGAAGCACCATACTGTCCCCCGAGCTTAAAGCGGCAGCTAAAAGCCTTCGTGAGAACAAGGAGATAGTTGTCAGGAGAGGTGACAAGTCGCCAATATATGTCATTCTTAAAAAAGACGAATATCTGGCGAAAATGAACATCATACTCTCTGACCAAACTAAGTTCCAAAGGGTAACGAAGGACACTACAGCCGAATTAAAAGCAAAGGTCAACAAACTGATCGAAACTGTGAACGCCAAGAAATCCGGACTCCACCTGCCAAAGATCATTGGGGAATATAAACCTGGATATGCATATGGAAATGTCAAGACGCACAAGCCTGGAAACCCACTTCGGCCAATCATTAGCCAGATACCCACACCCACGTACAGACTGGCGAAGCGACTCAACGGCCTGCTGACTCCTTATGTTCCTTGTGCCTTCAGCCTGAAGTCTCCAAAGGAATTTGTGGACTTACTGCGGGGCACACGGGCCACAGGGATAAGAGCCTCGTTGGACGTAGAATCGCTGTTTACCAACGTACCTGTGGACGAGACAATCGGAATGATAGCCGACAGAGTGTATCGTGATCCAGCCTGTACTCCTCTTGACATGCCAGAAAGTATTCTGAGGAAACTACTCCAAGCTTGTACTAAAGAGGCACCCTTCTTGAGCCCGGATGGGCACATGTATAAGCAAGTAGATGGGGTCGCCATGGGTTCTCCCCTAGGTGTCCTGTTTGCAAACTTCTACATGGGTACCATCGAGCAAAAAGTCTTAGTCGACATGAACTTGAAACCGGCCATATACTGCAGGTATGTTGACGACATTTTTACACAGGTACCTGATGTCAGACATCTGCAGGAGCTGAAGGAGGCATTTGAGCAGAGTTCCGTGCTGCGTTTCACTTACGAGACGGAAAAGGATGGGAAGCTGCCTTTTCTAGATGTAACAGTCATGGAAAAGGGCGGAGGTTTCCACACTGCAGTCTACACTAAGGAAACAAACATAGGAATGTGCCTAAATGCCAACAGCGACTGCCCCGACAGGTACAAGAGGAGTGTTGTTAACGCATACGTCGACCGTGCTCTCAGCCACAGCTCAGAATGGAAGCAAGTCGACGAAGAACTCTGTAGGGTAAGGCAGGTTCTAGTCAATAACGGCTTCTCCAATGGTTTCATCGAAGACATCATAAGAAGGAAAGTGAAAAGCCATGCAACCTCTGAAGAGACAACTAACACAACACCTATACCCCCTATTAGACTATTTTACAGGAACTTCTTTTCCACAGCTCATAAAACGGAGGAAAGGGTCCTGAAAGATATTGTTAATAGAAACGTTATCGCTACAGACAAAAATCAGAGGATACAACTGACGATTTACTATAAAACCAGAAAAACGGCCAGCCTACTCATGAGAAACTCTCCAGACACAAAACAGAACGCTTTAAAAGAGACTAACGTCGTCTATGCCTTCAAATGCCCACTTGGGGACTGTAAGCTCCAAAAAACCCAGTATATAGGCAAGACAACAACATCTCTTTCTAGGCGTTTAACGATGCATAAGCAACAGGGCTCCATTAAGGAACATATAATCTCTTCCCATAACCAAACCATCGCCAGAGAAATCCTAGTAAACAACACAGAAATCATCGATAGATACAGCGATAGCAGGCGGCTTGACGTTTGCGAGGCACTACACATCAAGAAGTCAACACCAGCAATCAACAGCCAATTATTGCACAACTATATTCTACCCACCTCAAGACTCCGCTCCAATATAGAAGCATCAAGAAATATGGACCAATAGGCTTTCTACAAACACTTCTATTCAATACCCATTGTTTTCTGTTCTGTCTTGTGTTGATACTTTTAATACCCTATTAATATCCCCTGTTCTGTCTTGTGTTAATGCCACATCATCCTTCCCACCTCACTCAAATGTAGATATAATATCAGAGAGACGTAAGTTCTAATCAGTTGTGTATTTGTGAAGTCTTTGAAAATGTAATAAGTTTTACGAAACTCGCCCGTGTCGCGTCAGACTAGAAATAAAAATTAATTTTGGAGAAGTGATTTTTGATTTACCTCCGACAGTGAAGCGTAATGTACGAAAGATTGAGAAAATTCGTGTTAGAATTATTAATCTTACTTTTTCGGTCATATTTAATAATATATGTCTACAGGAAAGACTGCTACCAAAATATACTAATATATATATATATATATATATATATATATATATATATATATATATATATTTATATATATATATATATGTCGTACCTAGTAGCCAGAACTCACTTTTTGGCCTACTATTCAAGGCCCGATTTGCCTAATAAGCCAAGTTTTCCTGAATTAATATATTTTTTCTAATTTTTTTCTTATGAAATGATAAAGCTACCCATTTCATTATGTATGAGGTCAATTTTTTTTTATTGGAGTTAAAATTAACGTAGATATATGACCGAACCTAACCAACCCTACCTAACCTAACCTAACCTATCTTTATAGGTTAGGTTTGGTTAGGTAGCCGAAAAAGTTAGGTTAGGTTAGGTTAGGTAGGTTAGGTAGTCGAAAAACAATTAATTCATGAAAACTTGGCTTATTAGGCAAATCGGGCCTTGAATAGTAGGCCAAAAAGTGAGTTCTGGCTACTAGGTACGACATATATATATATATATATATATATATATATATATATATATATATGTCGTACCTAGTAGCCAGAACTCACTTTTTGGCCTACTATTCAAGGCCCGATTTGCCTAATAAGCCAAGTTTTCCTGAATTAATATATTTTCTCTAATTTTTTTCCTATGAAATGATAAAGCTACCCATTTCTTTATATATGAGGTCAATTTTTTTTATTGAAGTTAAAATTAACGTAGATATATGACCGAACCTAACCAACCCTACCTAACCTAACCTAACCTATCTTTATAGGTTAGGTTAGGTTAGGTAGCCAAAAAAGATAGGTTAGGTTAGGTTAGGTAGGTTAGGTAGTCAAAAAACAATTAATTCATGAAAACTTGGCTTATTAGGCAAATTCGGCCTTGCATAGTAGGCTGAGAAGTGAGTTCTGGCTACTAGGTACGACATATATATATATATATATATATATATATATATATATATATATATATATATATATATATATATATATATATATATATATATATATATATATATGCACTTCTCAGCCTACTATGCAAGGCCCGATTTGCCTAATAAGCCAAGTTTTCCTGAATTAATATATTTTCTCTAATTTTTTTCTTCTGAAATGGTAAAGCTACCCATTTCATTATGTATGAGGTCAATTGTTTTTTATTGGAGATAAAATTAAAGTAGATATATGACCGAACCTAACCAACCCTACCTAACCTAACCTTTCCTATCTTTATAGGTTAGGTTAGGTTAGGTAGCCGAAAAAGTTAGGTTAGGTTAGGTTAGGTAGGTTAGGTCGTCGAAAAACAATTATTTCATGAAAACTTGGCTTATTATGCAAATCAGGCCTTGCATAGTAGGGTGAGAAGTGAGTTCTGGCTACTAGGTACGACATACGACTTCCCGAAACGCTTTGCGTAATAGTGGCTTTAGGCATTGTATGTACTAACTCTATCTATAAAGCCAACAAACTTTGTAAAATCTCTTTATGTATGTACCTTTGCCTAAATAAAAATTATTATTATTATTAAAATTATTATTATTATATATATATATATATATATATATATATATATATATATATATATATATATATATATATATATATATATATATATATATATATATATATATATATATGTCGTACCTAGTAGCCAGAACGCACTTCTCTGCCTACTATGCAAGGCCCGATTTGAATAATAAGCCAAGTTTTCATGAATTAATTGTTTTTCGACTACCTAACCTACCTAACCTAACCTAGCCTAACTTTTTAGGCTACCTAACCTAACCTAACCTATAAAGATAGGTTAGGTTTGGTTAGGTAGGGTTGGTTAGGTTCGGTCATATATCAACGTTAATTTTAACTCCAATAAAAAAAAATTGACCTCATACATAATGAAATGGGTAGCTTTATCATTTCATGAGAAAAAAATTAGAGAAAATATATTAATTCAGGAAAACTTGGCTTATTAGGCAAATCGGGCCTTGCATAGTAGGGCGAGAAGTGCGTTCTGGCTACTAGGTACGACATATATATATATATATATATATATATGTCGTACCTAGTAGCCAGAACTCACTTCTCAGCCTACTATGCAAGGCCCGATTTGCCTAATAAGCCTAGTTTTCATGAATTAATGTTTTTTCGACTACCTAACCTACCTAACCTAACCTAACCTAACGTTTTCGGCTACCTAACCTAACCTAACCTATAAAGATAGGTTAGGTTAGGTTAGGTAGGGTTGGTTAGGTTCGGTCATATATCTACGTTAATTTTAACTCCAATAAACAAAAATTGACCTCATACATAATGAAATGGGTAGCTTTATCATTTCATAAGAAAAAAATTAGAGAAAATATATTAATTCAGTAAAACTTGGCTTATTAGGCAAAATGGGCCTTGCATAGTAGGCTGAGAAGTGAGTTCTGGCTACTAGGTACGACATATATATATATATATATATATATATATATATATATATATATATATATATATATATATATATATATATATATATATATATATATATATATATATGTCGTACCTAGTACCCAGAACACACTTCTCAGCCTACCATGCGAGGCCCGATTTGCCTAATAAGCCAAGTTTTCCTGAATTAATATATTTTCTCTATTTTTTTCTTATGAAATGATAAAGCTGCCCATTTCATTACGTATGAGGTCAATTTTTTTTATTGGAGTTAAAATTAACATAGATATATGACCGAACCTAACCAACCCTACCTAACCTAACCTAACCTATCTTTATTGGTTAGGTTAGGTTACGTAGCTGAAAAAGTTAGGTTAGGTTAGGTTAGGTAGTCGAAAAACAATTAATTCATGAAAACTCGGCTTATTAGGCAAATCGGGCCTTGCATAGTAGGCTGAGAAGTGCATTGTGGCTACTAGGTACGACATATATATATATATATATATATATATATATATATATATATATATATATATATGTCGTACCTAGTAGCCAGAACTCACTTCTCAGCCTACTATTCAAGGCCCGATTTGCCTAATAAGCCAAGTTTTCCTGAATTAATATATTTACTATAATTTTTTTCTTATGAAATGATAAAGCAACCCTTTTCTCTATGTAAGAGGTCAATTTTTTTTTATTGGAGTTAAAATTAACGTAGATATATGACCGAACCTAACCAACCCTACCTAACCTAACCTAACCTATATTTATAGGTAAGGTTAGGTTAGGTAGCCAAAAAAAGCTTGGTTAGGTTAGGTTAGGTAGGTTAGGTAGACGAAAAAAACATTAATTCATGAAAACTTGGCTTATTAGGCAAATCGGGCCTTGAATAGTAGGCTGAGAAGTGCGTTCTGGCTATTA